>NC_063161.1:57202259-57472814 GCF_023159225.1 Perognathus longimembris pacificus | reverse complement strand
TGGACCACCCATAGGTAAGGTTTATAGGTGTCTAGGCTCTCCCTAGCTACCGAAGCACTAACCATACATAGCAGGCCTAGCAAGGTAAAGTTAGCCAAGTCCATCTTTTGGTACACAGCCTCTGTTGTGGCTAATCTGCCACCAGGGTAGAAAGTTCTCTCTCACTGTGAATGAGTCCACCGGCTCCAGTCATTTCAATGGGGTGGGTGAAGAGAATCCAGGTTGCAACTCCGTCCACCCTGAGTACCGTGGGAGTTGTCAGTGGCAGGATGTAAGGTCCCTTCCAACGTGGTTTTAGGTTCCCTCGTCAGTGGCGCTTTACTCAGTTGGTAGCGGGTGTGGCTCAGGAGGAGATCCAGTCTCATAAAGGGCCTTTAGCTTGGGCCAGATCTCTTGGTAGACCTGCTATAGGGCTCTGAGAGGGGATAAAAGCTCATAACAAATGCGATTGCAAGTTGCAAGTTAGGAATTATGGGAGGGGATCCCAAACCTGATTTTAAAGGGGGTTAGTCCCATCTTATGAGGGGAGTTGTGCACCCTTTTTCTAAGGCTACATATGATAAGCAAATCCAGGCTTTACCTACTTTGCAAAACCATCTCAGCAAGGGAGTCAAGCAGTTAAAGATATTTACATGAGATCTTTCTGGTTTACATTTAGATGACATCACACAAGTACCTTAGACCTGCAGATGCAGGTACAGATATAGTTTTACACCGAAGCCCCAATTCTGACCCTATTTATATTATAGCCAATTTGATTATATACCAACTTTACTCGTATGCTCTAATTTTTAAGACATACTGATACCATTTGCTACATACTCAAACTAAACTTTTTCCATAGACTGGTTAGAGAAGCTTAACCTAAGTTAATCTAAAGCCTAACTTTAGTCAAATCTTCTAGTATTTTCCTGGTTCCTTTTTAAACACACTAGCTTTTGTAGGCTGGCACATCACTGAATGTCAAGACAGCAATGTCTTGACCAATGGCCAATGTCCTTTGGCCATAATTTTTCCAGAGCAATAACTTTCAGTAATCAAATATTTCCAATAAGGCTAGGATTATAATTTTAAAATGACTCTGGTTCCTTGATCTTGAAGGGGGAGCTGATGGGT
The DNA here is from genome assembly GCF_023159225.1 of Perognathus longimembris pacificus. Lineage (NCBI taxonomy): Eukaryota > Metazoa > Chordata > Mammalia > Rodentia > Heteromyidae > Perognathus > Perognathus longimembris. The sequence goes on along the minus strand of NC_063161.1, from coordinate 57,471,698 downwards.
GGAAACCATCCATCTTCTGTAACTTCTTCAGGCTGACTCAGGGGCGTTGACCTTACCTACCCAGGAACCTATAGATCCTTAGCCTACTTTACCAAGGGGTTGTCAGAATTAGATGTTACTAGGAACTTTACTCCAAACTGGAAATTACATTTAATATTTAACTTTTAACTATACAGACTTCTTTTTGGGCTACCGCAGTGTAGCCTTTTAACATTCTAGTTTGTAAAAGCTTTTTCCTGACTGGCTGGGGAACTGATCTCTGATGACAAAAAAAAATGCCTACATTACCTTTGCAGGCCTTTAACAGATCTCAATAAGGACACAATCTCAGGTCTACAAGCTTTCTTTCCTGAACAGGTGTACCAGCTCAAAATTCACTGCCAGTTAGGGCTTTGAGCACATACAAAGGGTTGGGATCTTTAAACTATCCTCTCATTTGACAAACTTACCCTTACTACCCACTATCACAGATGACTGGCAAGTTCCTGCCCAGTAGACAGACATGGGCAATAAAAGGCATGCTTATGAACTATTCTTCTAGGACCTCCTGGCTCTGATTAACTTTTGAAAGGCCAAACAGGAGTGACTCTAGGATCTGACACCATCTCTGCCATCTAAGCAGTGGCTTACTGCCTCTGGATGCTTCATCACTTTTGTCCCAGGAGTGACTTTTCACTGGACTTGGACTCAGGGCCTGAGTGCTGTCACTCAGCTCTCCAGCTCAAGACTAGCACCCTACCACTTTGAGCCTCAAAGCAACTCACGACTCTGTTCCCAGCACTTCTGCTGGCCAACTAGAGACTAAGACTCTCACAGGGACCTTTCTCTGCCCAGCCTCGCTTTGAACTGCAGATTTCAGATCAATGAGTCTTATTAGAGGCCACTTTACTCCAATTAAAAGCAACAAGGTGGTCCACACAGAAGTAGTTTTTAAGCATGCTCTTACCTGGAACTTATTAAGGGCCAATGTTAGATCTTGACAAACTTGTAGGAATCACCTGTCCTTCTCTGTGGGCCTGCTGGAAATTGTTACCAAAAACCTACAAACAAACTGGAATGGCAATTAAACATTTTGGTACCCATAATTCTTTTTCTCACTTTGCAATAATCATTTAGGACAATTTTACTTCCAAATTTCTTATCTAGAAATGTATTCTTGATTTCCAAAGCCTTTTTACTAACCTCTGCTTTAACACTAACACTTTAGCTTTTATCTGCATTGGAAAAACTCTGAAGCTCACAGGCATTCTGAAACCAGGTGCCACCCTTTGCCTCCAGGCTGCTTGTTTTAAAAGAGCCTCTTTTTATTTTTTCTTCAGTCCCAGTTACCGCATGGCATGAAGACCTTTGAACTCAAATGACAATTTTTCCTTAATGCAAGAATTACAATTACAAAATTAGAAATACTTATCCATTTAGCTTTCCAATAAATTAGTGAGAAACGTTAGCCCATTTTGCCATTGCTTCCTACATACAGAGAGTTAATGAGAGTTTACTTCTATCCCCATTAGTTTAATATATATCCTTTAAAATCCAAATTACAAAAATAGCACAGGAATCAAATCACATCAGATAAATAAACTTTTTAACCATTTAAAAAACTTTTCCAATTCTTAGTACCTCTCAAGGGGCAGTTTTAGAAATTCCAGTCAAATCATTCATTTTTACCACCAGGTTTCCAAAGTTCACCTGAAAACAAAAGAGACAAAAGAAAGGCCTCGGGCTGGGAATATGGGTAGTGGCAAGAGTACTTGCCTCGTATACATGAAGCCCTAGGTTCGATTCCTCAGCACCACATATACAGAAAATGGCCAGAAGTGGCGCTGTGGCTCAGGTGGCAGAGTGCTAGCCTTGAACAAAAAGAAGCCAGGGACAGTGCTCAGGCCCTGAGTTCAAGCCCAGGACTGGCAAAAAAAAAAAAAAAAAAAAAAAGAAAGGCCTCCATTGGCCTGTCCTACCAAAGGGCTTATCTCCATCCTACTCCTGAGAGCTTGATGAACTGTCATGGTGCCGGCTTGTCCTCTTCCACCATGAATGGACACCCCCTTATGGCTGTCCCACCACGTGGATTCCCTCCAGGGCCTGTGCCACCACATGTGCTGGCTAAGCTGCACCTTTGCCAGATCACCCCTCACTCCTGTGGATAGGCACACAGGCCCGTCCCAGGTTATTCCTGTCCTTTCCTATTGGTCTTTGACTGAGAAACCCAAGCAGTTTTTTTTAACAGTGATAAACCTTTACATCCAAATTTCTGACACTTAGCTCTGATTTTTTTTAATTAACCATTTTTTAACTATAGTTCCTCTTTAAAACAATGCAATAATCCTTTAAAGCATTTGGTAATGCCCAAACTTGATGACCATTTGAATTTAAACTTAAACTCACTCAATTCTACATCATACTAACAGTCTTGAACATGTTCACACTCACACATGCACACACACATACATATTCAAAAGATCTTAAAGCGCACAAAATAAACATCGGCTGTACATTTTCCAGTGGCAAGAGATATTTTTGCCAATCTTACTCCTGCAACATGCAAATTTTAAGACAAAACCTTTATAAATGATTTTAGCATTCTCCAGCCTCATTTTCCAGGGCTTGATAGTTTTAGCAAAACATTTTAGCACACCAAATAATTTTCTGCTGAAGAAGGCTGGGTGGGGGTCCCCCAGAGTTCCTTCTGTGGACACTCACACTCTGACTGTGAGCTGTCACCTGTACATCTTTATGCCATAAACAATCTACTAATTTATAAACTGACAGCGCCAACAAACACAGGACAAGATAACAAAACAGGTTATGCAGGTTTGACACAAAAGAGACTATCAGACTCACAAACAACAGAGAGACGACAGCGCTGCAGATGGGGTCACTCCCCGCTGCCTGCAGGTGGCTTGGGCTGGCCCCTCGTCTGCCCCTGTCAGCAGCTGCAGGTCAGGACTCAGGACTGACGCATCCATGTTCTGGGTTGCCGGCGCCGGCAAATTGACTGGATGGAACCCTCCGGAGCAGAGGGCACAGCTCCTTTTTGGTTTTTCTTTTGTCTGGATGGTCCAAATGAGGGGTGTTGATTAGGCGTTGCAAAGTCCTGATCTTACCTATGTCAAAGCTCCCCTGAGGTGGCCAATTAGCTCCCTCAAAGGTGGGCCATTCTGACTTGCTCAAGGTGATCCACTTTTCCTTCTTAATGGCCACACTCTGGTTCTGAGCTATCTCCTTAGCCTCCTTCCAGTGGGCTAGGGTCAAGTCTAGGGGGCTAGGTGGTATGTTATCCATTCTCCACAGTCTCGTTAGCCCTTCAGTCCACAATAAAATGAAAAACAGGAAAATAATGACAGTAACAAGGAAATAAAAGCAGGCCTGTGATTTACAAAGTGGTCGAGGTGACCTATGAGGTGGAGATCTCCCAAGTTGGTCTGCTGACTCCTGTAAACTAGAAACAGAAGTACAAGGTGGGTGGGTCGAGCCTCGGTTAGGAGGCTCTCCTGGTCAGTTCTGGCCAAAAACCGAACTGACTTGCACCCTACAAGTATCAGGGCGGGATTCCAGGGGTCCCCCTTCAAGGGTGGAGGATCTGGGTATCCTCCAGGATTGTCGTGTAAGTGCGTTCGCTTCAACAATCCCTTCAAGAAATACGAGTCAGAACAGCTGTCCTCAAGAAGGAAGCAAAACAGACAAATGACAGGACAGTGCTGTTTTCTTACCTTTGGGGTCTGGGGTCTCGAGGGTCTCTGGGGGTATCCCGGACGAGCCCCCAACTGTTATGCCCAAGTTGCGAGAAAGCCACCAAGAAGACCACCAAGAGCCAGACATTCCGAAATGCAAAAGCAAGGCTTTATTCAGGCAAGCTGCAGGTCAGGCCTCATCCTACACTCCGACACAGCGGAGGTTAGGAGGAAGGCCCCAAACTGAGATTTCACAGAGCTTATAAAGGCAAAAACCAAGTTACAGCAATCAGGTGTTCAAGAAAGATTAAGATACAGGTACAAATCTGATTGGCTCAGGGCTAGAGACATTCCAGGCTAGAGACATTCCGGGGCGGTTAGAGTTAAGCATTCCCAGCCAGTTAAGAGTTAGGCAGGGAGTTTCCTGACGGGCTGGGCCCTAATAAATTTGTCCTGCTAGCCAGGACTGGGGGCTGCCTGAAAATGGGGTTTACTTTAACTCTTCAAAGGTTGGCTAGGACTCTTGAGTCCTACCTACCACTTGAGTCACAGATCCACTTCTGACTTCTTATGGTTAGAGATCAGAGTCTAATAGACTTTCCTGCTCAGCCTGGCTTTGAACCATGATTCTCAGATCTCAGCCTCCTGAGTAGTTAGATTTACAGGTGTGAGCCACTGGTGCGTGGCCAGGGAATATTTTATTATTTTTGCCAGTCTTGGGGCTTGAACCCAGGGCCTGGGCATTGTTCTTGAGCTTTTGCTCAAGGCTAGCACTCTACCACTTGAGCCATAGCAGCACTTCTAGATTTTTTCTGTTTATGTGGTGCTGAGGAATGGAACCCAAGGCTTCATGCATGCTAGGAAAGCACTTTACCACTAAGCCACATTCCCAGTCCACATAAGTTTTTTAAAAGCTATATTCAGGGGGCTGGGAATATGGCCTAGTGGTAAAGTGCTTGCCTCATATACATGAAGCCCTGGGTTCGATTCCTCAGCACCACATATATAGAAAAAAGCCAGAAGTGGTGTTTTGGCTCAAGTGGTAGAGTGCTAGCCTTGAACAAAAAGAAGCCAGGGAAAGTGCTCATGCCCTGAGTTAAAGCCCCAGGACTGGCAAAACAAAACAAAACAAAACAAAAGCTATATTCAGTGATCCGGATGCAGCTCAGTGGTAAAGTATGTGACTAGTAAACAGAAGGCCCTGGGTTGGATCCCCAGTGACACAAAAAAGGCTATATTTCATTTATCAAAAACACATAGGTGGAGCTGGGAATGTGGCTTAGCCATGAAGTGCTTGCCTAGCATGCATCAAGCCCTGGGTTCGATTCCTCAGCACCATATAAACTGAGAAAGCCAGAAGTGGCGCTGTGGCTCAAGTGGTAGAGTGCTAGCCTTGAGCAAAAAGAAGCCAGGGACAGTGCCCAGGCCCTGAGTCCAAGCCCAGGACTGGCAAAAAAAAAAAAAAAAGTTAAAGAACAATAGTGCTATAAATACTGACATATCTATAAAATGGGAATGGAAGAGAAAGGAAAGCAGGAGGTGAGTATAGTGAAATGAGATAAACTAAGCCTTGGTCCTACAGAATGAGGAATCAACTTAAGAGGATTGTCTACAAAAGAGGATAAATTAAGCCCTGGAGGAAAGAGACAAACACATTTGAGTTCTAGAAACAGCTACAAAAGTCTAAACCCAGAGATAAGATTTAAGGAGGGAAGAAAGGATTGGTGTAACATTCTTGCTTTAAAAAAAAATAAACTTTATGCTAGCTGATTTTTTAAATACATATACGGTAATTAAAATTCAAACAGGACCTGGGGTGTGCTTCTAATGGTAGGGCATTTGCCTAGCCAGTGCAATGACTTACATTCAAATCCCAATACCACCAAAAATAAAACCAAATATCAGTAAGAACAAAAGAAATGGCTGGGAATGTGGCTTAGTGGTAGAGTACTTGCCTAGCAGGCATGAAGCCCTGGGTTCCATTCCTCAGTACCGCATAAACAGAAGAAGCCAGAAGTGGTGCTGTGGCTCAAGTGGTAAAGTGCTAGCCTTGAGCAAAAGAAGCTCAGGGACAGAGCCCAGGCCCTGAGTTCAAGCCCCAGGACTGGCAAAACACACACACACACACACACACACACACACACACACACACACACACACACACCCCAAAACAAAACAATGATGGCATTGTAAGGTTAGCCAGGAAGGAAACCCACCACATGGTTCAGGCAGAAAGGAGTTCATTGGAGGGAAAGCAAACTGCCAGCCCACGGAAGATGGAGGTGTCAGACAGAGGGCAAGGAAGAAGAGAAAAAAAAGAGAAAAGAGCAAGAGAGAATGGGGACTGTGTTGCGCCAGATTTTATAGGAAAAGGTGGGAGATATGGCCAGGTGGGTTGAATGTGACCTCAGAGAAGGAGGAGGTAACTGCCTCCAGGTTACCTACTTAACATTCCAGCCTTTTAATAATTATGAAAAAGGGTGCTGACTCTCTCTGCCTACTTCCTGCTGGCAAGAGGCATCAACATTAGGGGTAAAAGATGGAGATGTGGCCCCTCCATGAGAAGGCAAGCAGCAGCTGTCCCTTGGTGGTAGATGCCAGTCCTTGAATGAAGCCTGGAAGAATCTCATGAGGCAGGGACTGTAACATATTAAGAATTGACCACAAACACTGTCAGAGTTATTTCTCTAAAACTGCCTGCTTTCTCCTTCAGCTTGTGGAGTAGATCAAACCAAGAATGGCTAACCTGGGGGGAGAGGGGGGATGTCCCTGGAACTCAGCCCGAGTCACACTCTCGAGAGCACAAGCCAAAAGGTTGGGCCATGGAGACTGATTTTCTAGCCTATGAGGAATTTTGACTTTATGGAGTAGTCTGGTGAGGACATAGGAGTCCATAAGGACATAGATAGGGGTCAACAAGGACATAGACAGGGGGCTGCAAGGACGTAGAGTCAAATTCTAGATTTAAGCATCCCTGAAATGAGAACAGACTGGCCAAAAAGGCATAAGGAGTCCCTCTGGTGTTGTCAGGCAGAGGACCTGTAGCAGGAAGTCACTCATCAGACATGGAGAGGAGATGGTGTGGTGGATGTGTAGCCAGCAATGGTAAAGGCGAGCAGTCCAAGGTGAGTTTCCTCTGGCTTTTGACAGTTTGGTCTGAGGAGGGGGAGTCAAGGAGGCAGATTAACACTCAACAGAGAAGTGGAAGGAGGAGATCCAGTGACTCCTGACTCTGTCCCTCCTGAGTCACAGCACAGATGTAAGGTTAGCCAAGATGGAAACTCGCCACATGGTTCGGGCAGAAATTAGTTCATTGGAGGGAAAGCAAACTGCCAGCCCACACAAGATGAGGAGACAGAGGGCAAGGAAGAAGAGAAAAAGGCAGAGAACAAGAGAGAAAAGGAAAGAACACAGGGACTGTGTTGAGCCAGATTATACAGGAAAAGGTGGGAGATCTGTCCAGGTGGATTCAATGTGACCTCAGAAGAGGATGAGGTAACTGCCTGCAGGTGTGCCAATTACCTAGGTAAATAGGTACTGGGCACAGACTTAAACAGGTAGGGGGCATCTGCATGGAGCCATCCAAGGGGTGGACCTTACAGGCATGAAAAATTATTATAGTGGTGCTAGCACTGCTAGCCTGAGTTGAGAAATGGGTGTGACATTTTTACTAGGAGTGACATTTTTCATGTATAAACTAGGAAGCTGGTGGTTTTCAGTGTTTTCTAAAGATTAAGTCAGCTTAACTCGAGCTGCTCTAATGGGGGAAGTGAAGTCACTGGGCCTCTTAGCTATCCTATGTAGTCCTCAATACCACATGGGGAACTCCAGGAATTTCATTTTAAAACCACTAGCCAGGCGGGGTGCTGGTGGCTCATGCCTGTAATCCTAGCTACTCCAGAGGCTGAGATCTGAGGACTGCAGTTTGAATCCAGCCTGGGCAGGAAATATCAGGAGACTCTTATCTCTAATAAATTACCAAGAAAAAAACAGCCAGAAGTGGAGTTGTGGCTGGAGTAGTAGACCACTAGCAAGAAGCTCAAGGACAGTGCCCAACTCCCAAGAACAGCACACACACACACACACACACACACACACACACACACACACAAAAAAAAAAAAAACACTAGGCTATATCATTGCTTTTCTCTCACTCTGTGTGTGTTGTGTGTGCATGCACACGCGCACACGTGTGTGCGTGTGCCAGTACTGGGGCTTGAACTCAGGGCCTGTGCTCTGCTCCTTAGCTTTTTTGTTCAAGGCTAGAACTCTACCACTTGAGCCACAGCTCCACTTCTGGTTTTTGCTGGTTAATCACTGATAAGAGCCTCACAAACTTTGCTGTCTAGGCTAGCTTTGAATTGCAATCTTCAGATCTCAGCTTAGTGAATAGCTGCAATTATAGGCATGAGCCACAGGTACCCAGCTATCACTATTTTTTTAATCATAGACACAATCTATAAATTCAGAGTCTCTGAACCAACACAGTACTTTTCAAACAGAAAAGTCAAACAGCATTCGGTTCTTTGCATTGCTCTCTGCATCCCATGTTCGTGGTGTATGTGTGTGTTAAATAACCTAAGAGAAAGGTTTAGCACTTCTCTTGGCAACAGAAGAAACATTCATGTTATTTTCTTCCACTCTCAGATTCTGTGACTTCTTCAAACCACCTACCCTCTCTTAGGTTCTTTATATATAAAAGCCCAACTGTTATTTTTTAATGTTATTATAAAACTGATGTACACAGAGGTTACAGTTACATAAATCCGGTAAACAGTACTTTTTTTTGGACAATGCACCCCCTTCGCTCACTCTCTCCTAGTTTTTCCCTCCTATCCCCATCCACAAGATACATATTCATTTTTCCACATAGTGTTTAGTGAGTACCACTGCTGCATTTGCTTACCCTTTGTCCCCAATTGTAATAAAAGTTTTTAACCTTCTGCTGGGAAGTCTTCTATTCCCACCACACATGACCAAGACAGCAGGTTAGTCTGGAACATGGTGTTCCAAACAGGTACATGCTAACAAATTCAGGTCTTGGGAAGAAAAACAAAGAGTCTAAAGTGATGATCTCTCCAGGTGATTCTGCGAGATACTCATCTCCCCTTCCACACAGCCCTCCCACCAGACCATTCTGGAAAAACAGCTGACAATGCAGAGTTAAATCCACCAGAAGGAAACTGAGCTACACACCCTAAGCTATTCAAAGGGGAGTCTCAGAAATCTTAGTTAATGAGGTTTAGGCATGAGATTCCTAAATTAGGGCTGGGAATGTGGTTTAGCAGTAAGGTAGGTGCTTGCCTGGCATGCACAAAGCCCTGGGTTTGATTCCTCAGCATCACATAAACAGAAAAGGCCAGAAGTGGTGCTGTGGCTCAAGAGGTAGAGTTCTAGTCTTGAGCAAAAAGAAGCCAGGAACAGGGCTCAGGTCCTGAGTCCAAGCTCCAGGACTGGCAAAAAAAAAAAAAAAAAAAAAAAAAAAAAAAAGGAAAAAAAATCCTAAATTGATAAGAAATGTCTCAGCTAAATTTTATTTTGATGGATGCCAAAATAAATATGACATCGATACAAGCTTAGGAAGTTAATTATGGTCTCATCAACACAACAGCAAATTAGACATTATAAGGACCACTAGGTCCTCATGTTTCTGGGGCTTCCTGGACCTCTTAAAACAACAAAAGTTTGCTTAGGGGGCTGGGAATGGGGCCTAGCAGTAGAGTGCTTGCCTTACATGCATGAAGCCCTGGGTTCAATTCCTCAGCACCACATAAACAGAAAAGGCCAGAAGTAGTGCTGTGGCTCAAGTGGTTGAGCACTAGCTTTGAGCAAAAAGAAGCCAGGGACAGTGCTCAGGCCCTGAGTCCAAGCCCCAGGACTGGCAAAAAAAAAAAAGTTTGCTTGGATACACAGGGTTTTGTTGTTGTGAAAGACCAAAGTGATTCCATTTTGATTCTTTCTTTTTTTTTTTTTTGCCAGTCCTGGGCCTTGAACTCAGGGCCTGAGCACTGTCCCTGGCTTCATTTTGCTCAAGGCTAGCACTATGCCACTTGAGCTACAGCACCATTTCTGACCGTTTTCTGTATATGTGGTACTGGGGAAGCAAACCCAGGACTTCATGTATACGAGGCAAGCACTCTTGCCACTAGGCCATATTCCCAGCCCGTGATTCCATTTTGAAAAAGAGGCAGCCATGTTACAGTTAGAGCTGATTCTGAGAAGCTGAGAGAAAGCTGATAAGCTGTGGGAAAAACCACAACTATGTGCCCATCCAGTAGCCCACCAAACAACAGATAGGGGGCAAGCTGACCTAGCCAAGAATAAATCGTTGCTGTTTTGAAATGTGCAGATGGCTCCTAAACAACATATCAGGCATTGCTGAAAGTCAACCAATAGGATAGCTGCCAACATGGGAAGCCCCTAAAGTTGTTTGTTCACCTGTATAAAAAGTGTGCAATCCCCTTTCTGTGTCTGGTGAGCATGTTGGCCCAAATGGGCATTCGCTAATAAATAGCACCTTTGCTTTTGCATCGAGCTCAATCTCAGTGGCCTTTGGGGTATCAGGATTTGAGCACAACATCATGGGGGCTCATCCGGGATACCCCAGATCCAGTGCCGACCCTGATCGCGGAGCCGTCCTCTGACTGGTGAATAGAGGTGCACTTAGGTGAGTGTCTGTGTCTGTTTCAGTTTTTAAATCTGGCTGGCATACGATCTGGTGGATGTGCTATAGGTTGCCAGCAGGAGTTGGGAAGATATTCCCCAGGTTCCCATTGGGAATGGGGGGGAGGTCTTAACAAGATCCCCTCTGTCAGGGAATGTTGCTTTCAGCAAGGACAGTGAGTGTTTTCTTTCAGTAAGGGATTGACTGCTGAGGGATGGAAATCATAGGGGAGGATCCCCCTGAGATGACCGTCCCCATTAGTGGCAGGTACTGTTCTTGGGTTGAAAGTGGTTTTTAACAGCTCCTTGGGCTAAACACCTTGTCCAGGAAGGGCTGCTCTGTCTGTGTTTGTGTCTGTCTCATTCTGTTATTCGTCTTTGTGGTGTTCTGTGTCTGCTTTCACTTTTGCTTGCCACTTTTGGTGGTGTTTTCTATTACTGTGCTGTTTTTGTGGGTTAGTTTGTCTCTACTCTTCCCAGTGCTGAGCTGGGCATCTGTGTTCCTTGAAGCCAGTGGCAGGTGGCCTTGGGGGACTGACTGCCAGGGGATGGCAATCACAGGGGAGAATCCCCCTGAGATGTTCCAGGGCCCCCATGGTGTCTATGTCACACTGGCAACCAGCCCGTCAACGCTGGACATGCCATCCAAAAAAGATCTCTTTTAACTTTTTTTTTTTTTTTTTGGCCAGTCCTGGAGGGCTTGGACTTCAGGGCCTGAGCACTGTCCCTGGCTTCTTCTTGCTCAAGGATAGCACTCTGCCACTTGAGCCACGGCGCCACTTCTGGCCATTTTCTGTATATGTGGTGCTGGGGAATCAAACCCAGGGCCTCATGTATACAAGGCAAGCACTCTTGCCACTAGGCCATATCCCCAGCCCCCCAAAAAAATCTCTTTTACTTAAAGACATCTACAGGGAAGTAAGACTTTCTCAGTTCTGTTTTGTCTTGTTCTGTTTTGGTATCTTAATGCAGAAGGCTGTTTGCAGTGTAATCAAGTTATCTGGCTTAGCAAAAGGCATTGGAAACTTGAAATTTATTTTCCTCCACTGTTAAAATTTGGGGCTAAATGTCAGAAATTTGGATATTAATGTTTATCACTGTTAAAAGAAGGTGTTTTGGGTTTCTCAGTCAGAGATCAAGAGAAAAGGACAGGAAAAACCAAGGACAGGTCTGTGTGCCTATCCTCAGGAGTGAGGGGTGAACTGGCAAAGATGCAGCTTAGCAGGTCCATACATGGTGGAACAGGCCCTGGGGGGAGTCCATGCATGGTGGAAAAAAAGTAAACTGGCACAAAGGCAGTTCATCAAGCCCTAAAGAGTCACTGGGTATATGCCCATTCGGTAGGACAGGCCAGTGGAGGTCTATCTTTGTCTTTTCCTTACAAGTGGACATGGAAAACCTGATGGTTAAAAAAAAAAAAAAAAAAGAGTTGATTGGTATTTCTAAAACTGCCCCTTGGGAGGTACTAAGAATTTTTAAAGTTTTTAAAAGAGAGTTAAAAAGTTTCTGTATGTTGTAACTTGATTTCTACGCTATTTTGCAATTTGGGTGTATTTTTAAAATGCTAAGTCTGGATTCTTGTGTTTGTAATTCTGTGCTTGTAATTCTTACATTAAGAAAAATGTATCATTTGAGTTCAAAGGTTTTCTAGGCAGTAACTCAGATTTTAAAAAAATAAAGAAAAAAAAGGTTCTTTTAAAACAAGCAGCCTGAAGCAGTGGGAGGCACCTGGTGCCTCTAGGTTTCAGAGTTCTTCAAATGCAATTAAAAACTAAAGTGTAAATTTTAAAACAGAGATTAGAAAGCATTTAAAAATCAAAAATGGATTTCTAGATATAAAATTTGGAAGTAAAACTGTCCTAAATAATTGTTCCAATGTGGAAAAAGGAAAAATTACTGCTAACAAAATGATTGTTCAATTGCTATTCCAGTTTGTCCATAGGTTTTGGTAAGAGTTTCCAACAAGGCTCACAGAGAAGGACAGATGATTCCTACAAGTTTGTCAGATGTAACTTTGGCCCTCAGTAAGTTCCAGGTAACATCTTGCTTAAAAACTACTTCTGTGTGGATCACCTTGTTGCCTTTAATTGGAATAAAGTGGCTTTATGTACAGACTCATGATCTGAATCTGCAATTTGTAGCCAGCCTGGGCAGAGAAAGGTCCTTGTGAGAGCCTTTGTCTCTATGCTGGGAACGGAGTTGTGTTGTCACTCAAAATAGCAGAGTGCTAGCCTTGAGATGGAGAGCTGAGGGACAGCACTCAGACCCTGAGTTCAAGTCCAGAGACCAAGAGAAATGCCAAAGGTGCATTTATCCCAGAATGGAAAAGTTACACCTGGGACAAAGTAATGGTGCATCCAGAGGCAGCAAGCCACTGCTTGGATGGTAGAGATGGTATCAGTTCTTAGAGTCAATTGTGTTTGGCTTTTCAAAAGTTAATCAGAGCTGGGAGGTCCTAGAAGAATAGTTTGTAAGCATGCCTTTCTAATGCCCATGTCTTTGTAACTTGACAGGAACTTGCCAGTCATCTGTGATAGTGGGTAGTGAAGCTAAGTTGTCAAATGGGAGGATAATTTAAAAATGCCAACCCCCTGCATCGCTCAAAACTCTAATTGGCAGTGAGAATTCTGAGCTGGCATATCTGTTCAGAAAAAAAGGCTTGTGGACCTGAAATTGTCTTTATTGAGATCTAAGGCCTACAAAGGTAATTTAGGCACTGTTAGGTCATCAGTGATCAGTTTCCCCAGCCAGGCAGGAAAATGCTTTTGCAAACTAAAAAAGTCTGTATAGTTGTTAAAAGTTAAATGTTAAATGTAATTTCCAGTTTGGAATAAAGCTCCCAATGGACATCTGATCCTGGCAACCCCTTGGTAAAGTAGGCTAAGGTTCTATAGGTTCCTGGCTAGGAAAGGTCAATACCCCTGAGTCAGCCTGAAGAAGTTACAGAAGATGGATGATCTTTGCCCATCAGCTCCCCTTTAAAATCAAGGCCCAGAGAAATGAATCTGAGGGCCACTGCCTAAATCAGTGGAGTACCAGCCTGCAAAAGCCAGTGTACTTAAGGAAGCAAGCAAAAAATATTAGGAAATTTCACTAAAATCAGGCCTTAGGTTAAGCTTCTTTAACCAGTTTATGCAGAAAGTTACAGACAACACAGCAGGAGATGTGACATTCTATTGGAGTCACAGGAAGACACCAATGCCTGCTGCAGCCACAGCCCCTGCCCATTTCATTTGGGTTAAGATCAAGGACGGCCTGACAGTCATCTGAAGGAATCTACATCTTCACCCTGAGCATCTCTACCGTGGTAAACTCAAGCTGCAAAAGCTCAGGAAAATGTAAAAAAAAAAAAAATGGTGAAGAAAGCCTTGGGAAAGGGATTTAAAAAGTGAGGATTGTCTTCAATGGTCACAGAATGCTCAAGTAAGTCGCTGATGGTATGAGGAAGTAGAAGACGGTGTGAGTGGGGATGTGTTAAGTTTTATAAGACACAGCTTATAAAACAGTATAAGAAAAGACTTTAGAAAGAGAATTGGGGAAACAAAAATGATTTTCTTTAGATTAAAAAGTTTTGGCATGGGCTGGGGATATGGCCTAGTGGCAAGAGTGCTTGTCTCGTATACATGAGGCCCTGGGTTCAATTCCCCAGCACCACATATATAGAAAATGGCCAGAAGTGGCGCTGTGGCTCAAGTGGTAGGGTGCTAGCCTTGAGCAAAAAGAAGCCAGGGACAGTGCTCAGGCCCTGAGTCCAAGCCCCAGGACTGGCCAAAAAAAAAAAAAAGTTTTGGCATGTTAAAAGTGAGGAAGACAATCCCCAGAAAGTTTAAGTATGTAACAAATGGTATGAGTATGTCTTAAAATTGCAACTTCTGAGTAAAATTGGTATGTAATCAAGTTGGCTATAATATAAATAGGTTTGCAGCTTTTGTAAAAGATCGGGTGAATACAGTTCAACTAATGGAGCTTAGACAAAAATATCAACCCCTAGACTCGTGAGTGACCGACTCGTACATTGAGATGACCCCATACATTGATGTGGGCATCTCAGAGGAACCAAGATTGGTCCCCCAGTCTCCTATGAGAAGGGGGAAATGAAAGACCAAAATGATTCCATTTTGAAAAAGAGGCAGCCATGTTACAGTTAGAGCTGATTCTGAGAAGCTGAGAGTGCAGTCACTGGGAAAACCACAACTATGTGCCCATCCAGTAGCCCACCAAACAATAGATAGGGGGCAAGCTGACCTAGCCAAGAATAAATCGTTGCTGTTTTGAAATGTGCAGATGGCCCCTAAACAACATATCAGGCATTGCTGAAGGTCGACCAGTAGGATAGCTGCCAACATGGGAAGCCCCTAAAGTTGTTTGTTCACCGGTATAAAAAGTGTGCAATCCCCTTTCTCAAGGCCCTTGTCTCTCAGCTGCGTCTGGTGAAAATGTTGGCCCGAATGTGCATTCACTAATAAATGGCACCTTTGCTTTTGCATCGATCTCGGTCTCGGTGGTCTTTGGGGTATCAGGATTTGGGTACAACAGTTGGTGGTGGTGATAATGGTGGTAGAATAAACAAAGTCAATCACTTTCTGCAGCTTCTTTACAAATTGATAGAGGAAGGGGATTGTGTTGACCACAAGCTCAATAATCCCCAGATGAAATGTATTTCGGCTTTATCTTAATCAACAGAAGGCTTTGTCTGCCCTGTTTTGGAAAAGCATACATACCTGGTTTCATCAGTTCAAAGGGCAGATAGGCCTTCCGTGACATAAGGTTGGCACTGGGAGGCCAAGGATCAAATACACCACCTGCTACCAGTTGACGGTGAGCCCGTGCCGGGCATCTATGCAAACACCCTCCACAGATCACAGGGGGCTGAAGGGCATTGCGAGGATACAACACTACACCTAGCTTTTTTACTTAGTATATTTTGCTGGTCCTGGGACTTGAACTCAAGGCCTGGGCACTGTTCCTAAGCTTTATTGCTCAAGGCTGGTATTCTAACACTTGAGCCACAGTTCCACTTCTGGCTTGTGGGTGGTTAATTGGAGGTCAGAGTCTCATGGATTTTCTTGCTCTGGCTGTCTTCAAACTGCCACCCTCAGATCTCAGCCTCCTCAGTAGTTAGGATTATAGGTGTGAGCCACCAGCGCCCAACTGATTTAGGATTCTTACAGTAAATTAGACTATACTAACATCTTCTTTCTCTCTCCTCAGTTAATAAAAACACAAATAGCACATTTATTTCTTAGACCTTCTAATAGTGACCAGGCAAAAATACCTCCCTGATATAAAATGAACACATTTATTAATGTTTCTACTACTAAAAACTTGTTGTGTATCTAGAAATGTGTTTCTCTCAAATGTGGTCCAAGTGTTTTTATATCTCAAAGTGTCAGGTAAAAACACTTGCCTTCCACTTACTAGAAAGATGTTCAATATATTAGCCATGGCCAGACAGGAGCCTGCATTTCAATCAGAGAGGGTTCAAAAGAAAAAGGAAGGCTATCAAGAGTTAGTGGATTCTGAGTGCCTTAGAGGAATACACTAGGGTTTTCTGCCTTTTTAATGTTCTTTCTGAAGTATTCAATACCTAATACTGAACAGACTTGCAAGAGAATGTGGGCCTGAGTCCATGCACCCTCATTTATTCACCTTCTCAAGAGCCTCACTCTTCCCTTCTAGTTTTTTCTTTTGTTTTGTCTCTTTGTTGTTGGTTGGTTTTATTTATTTGTGCTGGTGAATGGGGCTGGGCTTTTTTCACTCCCAGCTGGCATTCTAACATGTAAACCAGGTCTTTACTTCCTCACTTTCTTCATCTATAAAATAAAATAGGAAAGGAGAGGAGAGGGTAGAGTAGAATAAAATAGAATAGGATAAAAAGATAAAATAAGAAAAGAATACCTATTGCCTTTCATGGGTATTGTAAAAAAAAAAGAGAGAGAGAGAGAGAGATCAAATGAAAGCTGGGCGCTGGTGGCTCACACCTGTAATCCTAGCTATTCAGGAGGCTGAGATATGAGGATGGCAGTTGGAAGCCTACAGAACAGGAAAGGCCATGAGACATTTATTGTCAATTAGCAACTAAAAAGCCAGAAGTGGAGCTGTGGCTCAAGTGGTAGAGTGCTAGCCTTGAGCAAAAAGAAGCCAGGGACAGTGCTCAAGCCCTGAGTCCAAGCCCCGGGACTGGCAAAAAAAAAGCTTCATCTCTACTGTAATAACCCGCCAGGCAGGGAAATCCCAATCCTGGTGTGTCATGGCCTAGGACATAGGAGGGGGCGTGGCATTAAGCTGCTTCAGAAGTAAGGGAGGGGCTTGAGAGCCCCAAGTGTATAAATATGCTGCCTTCCTGGGCATAGAGGGGAGAAGAGAAGAGCAGGAGGAGGAGGAGAGAGGAAGTGAGTGAAGAGGAGCAGAACCAGAGCAGCCGGAGGAGCAGAGCGGAGACAAGCAGACTGGCTGGAGGAACAGGGCAAAGCAGAACCGAGCTGGTCTGAGGAGAGGAGCAGAGTGGAGAGCCATACTGGGCCAGCCAGAGCCTTAGGCCTGAGAGGGAGTTTGGAGCCTGAGGCCTGAGGAGGAGTCTGAGGCCTGAGGCCTGAGGGACAGTCTGAGAGCCTGAGGCCGGCAGAAAAGCCTAAAGCCTGTGAGGAGGCTTGAGGCTTACAGGAAGGAAGCTTGCTCCTCTGGAGGTCTGGAGGTTTGGAGGTTTGCAGGCTGGAAAGCTGAGGTGGTTGGAAATTAAGATGGAGGTTCAGAGTTCATGTCAAGACAGGTCTCAGGTCTGGACTCTGGGTAACTAACTCAGAACAAAGTAGTCTCAGGCTAGCATTAGGAGATGGAGGGTAGCTCTGGTTCTGGGTTTTAGGTTGTAAATAAAATCCCTTTGTAAGTAAAACCCCTTCCCACCTTAAGTGTGCCTCCGTGGATTATTCATGGACTATTCTCGCTCTTGGAATACATTTGGAGGCCCCAGCAAGATAATCCATCTGGACGGCATGTGGGATGTGTGGGTTAAGTATCTGTGGGTATTTATCTTAGGTTATTTTTTATTAGTTCTGTTTGTGTCCTTTATACACCTCCACTTAATTCTTTTGGTAGCTCAGGGAGTGTTTGATAACAGAGATGCCCTAGAGGAAGAGAAGTTTAAAAAGGTGGCTCAAGTTTTAGCAACAGCATCAGGACAGGGATCAAGAAACCATTCACGATGGCATAACTCAGTTGCAAATGGAAATAGGGAACCTCTAGGACAAGACCAATGTGCTTATTGCAAGCTAAATGGACATTTGAAAAGGGAATGTCCAAGGAGGAGAAAGATGGAAAATGATAGGTTAAGTAAGCACATTAGCCACCAGGAAACTGTGTTCACATCCCCTGAGAAACTTGAAAAGGAGCGAGGGGCTATAAAATCCAACTTTGTTGAACTGAAAGAGCAGTTAGTGGAGCAGACAAAAAAGTCCTGTGTCAGAGAAGAAAAGGCCAAGAAAACAACAGGCTCAAGAAGGAAATTGTCACTCTTCAGAAAGAATTAAAGGACATACGTGCTCTGATAAGGAATGCCCAGGAAATGGAAAGAGCGTTACACAGAAAAACAGAAGCGCTAAACCAACAGTTGAAAGGTCTGTCACAAAAAATACACAGAGGGGAAGAAAGAGAAAGAGATGCTACTAGAGGAGAAGGCCAAAACAGACTGCTGAGATCCTCGCCACACAAAGTCTAATGGAGAAGCAGCAGATTCTCATTGCAAAACAGCTCTCACAGCAACACGAAGCTCAGGTTCAGGAACAAAAACACCACCAGGAACAGGAACTGGAGAAGCAGCACCATGAGCAAAACCCACAGCAGCTCAAGAACAACAAGGGCAAAGAGATGGATGAGGCCATAGCACTGCCTGTGCAAGTAGCTCCTACAGCAGTGCCCATGGACTTTTGCCTAGATCACCTGTTCCCATTGCACATGTTAGAGCCAGAGCTACAGGAGCAGCAGCTGCACCAGAAGCTCCTGGTCCTGAAGCAGAAGCAACGTATCCCAATGGAACAAGAAGAGGCGCTGAACAAGTCTCAGTAGCACCATTGAGAACTCAGAGGAGCTGAAGAACAAGCAAAGGTGCTGTGAGAAGGAGCAGCAGGCTGGGAGCAGGCTGCAACAGCAGTTGGACAATCAAAGAACCTCTTCTGTGCCCCTGCCAGGATGCTTGCAGGTTAAGGAGGCCTTTGAGAAGGAAGTTGGGATCATGAAAGCAAGCTTGGGAGAAAAAGAGAAAGAAGTCTCCAAGCTCCAGACTGAGGTTCAGAGTACTAAACAGGCATTAAAGAAATTAGAGACCCCTGAGGTTCAGGGAAACAGCAGAGCTGATCAGGCAGCTTGGGAAGCCACCCGAAAACCAGTGGGGCCACTAGAACTACTAGTCATCAAGATTAAAGGAGGAGGCATGGAAAACAGTAGTAGCAAGTGTGGAGACTGCACTTATGAAATATGGCTCAAGCCTTCTGTATATACTTTGCTCCAGGCCACTGATTAAACTGTCTTGAAAACTAGTGGGGCAAATGCTAGAAAGATAGAACATGGAACCTCACCTGGTGAATTTGGGGAAGTGGACTTCACGGAGGAAAAGCCTGGAAAGTATGGGTATCGGTATCTGTTAGTGTTAGTGGACACTTTTTCAGGCTGGGCTGAGGCATTCCCAACAAAAACCAAACCGCTCAGGTAATTCCTTGATTTGGCTTATGCTTAGCAATGGGGTCCAACAATGGCCCAGCCTTCACGGCCCAAGTTACTCAATTATTAGCTAAGGCCCTAGAATAAATTGGAAGTTACATTGCATTTATAGGCCTCAGAGTTCAGGACAGGTGGAAAGGGTGAAAAGGACCTCAAAGGAAACTTTAACTGAATTAGAGACTGGCCATGACTGGGTAAGCTTCCTCCCATTTGCCCTCCTCTGAGCAAGATGTACTCCCTATGTTAAAGGATTTACTCCCTTTGAAATAATTTATGGTAGACCACCTCCTTTGGTTGCTAAACTTGGGGAAGCTATACTAACAGAAATGTCTAACCATAATCTTGTACAGTCATTGCAGGTTTTGCAATGTGTTCTTTCATGTGCCTATCCTTTGGTGGCCGAGGCCCAACGGCCTCCCCAGAAAAACTCCACCCACTCTTTTTCGCCTGGACAGCTGGTGTTGGTAAAAAGGCATCACCCTCCTGAACTGGAACCCAAGTGGCAAGGGCCTTACTCCGTAGTACTGAGTACTCCCTCAGTTATTAAAGTTGCAGGAAAACAGCATTGGATCCATCACTCTCAAGTGAAACAGCCAGTGGGATGATATCCAGAGACATTCAGAGGATCCCCTGAATATAAGATTTAGCAAGTGTTAATATGTTCAGTAGGATTCTTTGTTGCTTGTTCTTAATGTGTTACTATGGGGAGAGCTTTTCGGCCCATACCTTGTATTATCTGTTGGATTTTGGTGCTTTGATGTGGGTGAGAGTAGTTCAGAATTTAGCCCAAAAAGACAATCAATGATTTGATTGGACATAAAAACCAGTGGGGAATGTAATAACTCACCAGACAGGGAAATCCCACCCCCTGCTGTGTCATGGCCTAGGACATAGGAGGGGGCATGGTATTAAACTGCTTCAGGAGTAAGGGAGGGCTTGAGAGCCCCAAGTGTATAAATAGGCTGCCTGCCTGGGCATAGGGGGGAGAAGAGAAAAGCAGGAGGAGGAGAGAGGAGGTGAGTGAAGAGGAGTAGAACCAGAGCAGCCAGAGGAGCAGAGCGGAGACAAGCAGACCAGTCAGAGGAGCCAGGCAGAGCAGAACCGAGCCGGCCTGAGGAGAAGAGTGGAGCAGAGGGCCATACTGGTCGGGCCGGAGCCTTTGGCCTGAGAGGGAGTCTAGAGCCTAAGGGAGAGTCCAAAGCCTGAGTCCAGCAGAGAAGCCTAAAGCCTGTGGGGAGGCTTGAGGCTTAAAGCTTGAGGAGAGGCGAGGCCTACAGGAAAGAAGCTTGCTCCTCTGGAGGTCTGCAGGCTGGGAGGCTGATGTGGTTGGAAATTAAGGTGGAGGTTCGGAGTTCAGGTCAAGACAGGTCTCAGGTCTGGATTCTGGGTAACTAACCCAGGACAAGGTAGTCGCAGGCTAGCATTAGGAGGTGGAAGGTAGCTCTGGTCCCAGTTTTAGGTTGTAAATAAAATCCCTTTGTAAATAAAACCCCTTCCCACCTTAAGTGTGCCTCCGTGGATTATTCTTGCTCTCAGAATACAACATCTACAAAATTCAAAATTCATTATAGTTGCTTTCCCTGATGGGTCTGTACTTGATAACAGAAGACACAGTGATTATATTTGCCCAAATTTTTTCAAAAACACTTATCCCTCTTTTTTCATTTTTTAAATTGTTATTACAAAGGTGATATATAGAGGCTCATTCCTCTTTTAAAAGGATAATCCAGCTGGATGCCAGTGGCTCATGCCTGTAATCCTAGCTACTCAATAGACTAAGATCTGGAGGACCAAGCTTCTAAGTCAGACCAAGAAGAAAAGTCCATGAGACTCTATCTTCAAAATGTTCAGCAAAAAGCAGAAATGGAAGCTGGCATCGGTGGCTGGCCTGTAATCCTTCTACTCAGGAGGCTGAGATCTGAGGATCTTGGTTCAAAGCCAGCCCAGGCAGGAAACTCTCTGAGACTCTTATCTCCAATTAACCACCAGTTAACCACTAGTTTTGGGGAAGTGGTGCTGTGTCTCAGTGGTAGAGCCTTGAGCAAAAGAGCTCAGAGACAGTGCCCAGGCCCTCAAGCCCCATGACCGACCAAAAAGGGAGAGAGAGAGAGAGAGAGAGAGAGAGAGAGAGAGAGAGAGAGAACCACAAAAAGCAGAAATGGAGACATGGCTCAAGTAGTAGAGGACTAGCAAAGCAAACAAGCTGAGCAAATAAAAGGCTCTCAGTTCCAACCCAAATACACGCAAATAATAAAATAATAAATAATCTTAAAAACTCAGAGACTTTTTTTTAAGAATAAAGTAAGCCCATTGCTGATAGCTCATGCCTGTAATACTAACTACTCAGAAGACTAAGATCTAAGGATAGTGGTTCAAAGGCAGCCCAGGCAGGCAAGTCCAGGAGACTCTTATCTCCAATTTAAATAGCCAGAAGTAGAGCTAGCCTTGAGCAAAAAAGCTTAGGGATAGTGCCCAGGCCCTGAGTTCAACCCCAGCATAAACACTAAGAAGAAGATAGAGAAGAAGGACGAGGATGAGGAGGATAATCCAGATACTTGTCTGTATTTTGACACTTTTCCTTCAAACATTTTTGCAGGAGTTTTTTTTACATAACTGAGGGTATACTACATACATGTTTATGCTATTTAATATCCTTGTATTAATGTTTCAGACTTAGAAGGGCTTTGTAAACATAAATTACAATGGCTGCATATTTCATTGCAGCAAGTGAACTGCAAACTCACTGGTATATTCTTGTTGAACATACTGTTTTCTTACTCTTTTTTTTCCCAGTTAATAAAAATAACAAATGTTAAGCATCTTTTATCATTCGTGGTTATTTATATTCCCAGCTCCTTCCTCAGGTGCAATGCTCAAATTTTATGGGTCAAAGGGAAGAAATATATTCAAAACTGTTGATACATATTGTCAAATCGCTCTCTCCAAACAATAGTCTGTTTATACTCCAGCCAGCACCAATTCAAGGCGTCATTCAACATAAGCCCACAAGCATTAAGGATCCTCATTCTGCTGGTTCCCTCCTAATTTCTAGTTGGAACAAACATCTCATTGTTTGTATATGTATCTCCTTGGAGTATGTGTTTCTCAACATTTTTTGTTTCATGTGTTTACCAGCCCTGTATTTCTCCTTTTGTGATGGAAGTCCTTCATTCTGCCCAACCCTGACGATGCTTTATAGTTCAAAGCAAGAACACCTCTTGTTTTCAACAGAAACTTGACATTTCTCTGCTGTGTTCTTCAGCTCGAAGGCTTCACAATCTCCAAGGACAACTGTTCTGGATTTCCTCAGCACAGGTGCCTTTTCCTGCCCCAACCTGCCCTGTATAGTGCGTTTCTTGGTGTTCCCTCATGCCAGATGAGTTGTCAGATCTGGACCTTTGCTGGTAAATTTTTCAACACATCAAACACTTCCCTCCAGCTTGCTACCTACCTCTTCCTTCCAGCACATTCCTACTCACTGCAAAGGGTCCGTTTCTTCACAGAAGAAATGTTTAATCCCCTCCCAAGGTGCAGAAGAAGGAACCAGCCAGCTGTACTATAGAGGGAACAGGAATCTGGTTATGTGGTATGTGTGTGTAGCGTGTGTTAGTACTGGGTCTTGAACTAAGGCCCTTGTACTCTTTCTTGACTTTTTCCACTCAAGGCTGGCACTCTACCACGTGAGCCACAGTTCCATTTTTGCTAATTGGTTGGAGATAAGAATCATAGGGATTTTCCAGCCCAAACTGGCTTCAAAATGCCACTTCAGATGTAAGCCTCCTAAGGAGCTAGGAGTACAAAACAGAGCACCTAGCTGATTACCACCACACACACACACACACACACACACACACACACACACACACACACACACACACACACACACACAATCTTGGGGCTTGAACTCAGGGCCTGGGCTCTGTCCCTGAGCTTTTTTCTCAAGGCTAGCTCTCTAAACTTGAGCTACAGCTCCACTTCTGGCTTTTTCTGTGATTAACTGGAGGTAAGAGTCTCCTGCCCAGGCTGGCTTTGAAACACAATCCTTAGATGTCAGCCTCCTGAGTAACTAGGGTTACAGGCATGAGCCACTGGCTCCTGGTAGCTGGTTATGTAAACATTTGCCAATCCTCCCTGCTGGCCCCTAGTTTCACCTCTGCCCATGGTACCCAAAACAAACATCTTACTCCTTATAGTGAGCAGGAAAACCTACCTTCTATTTCAGTCTAAGGCTTGCTCTGATTCTACACTGTGAACTTGTTGGTTATCTTGCTGTAGAGCAAGGTAGGTTTTTTTTTTTTTTTTTTTTTGGCCAGTCCTGGGCCTTGGACTCAGGGCCCGAGCACCATCCCTGGCTTCTTCCCGCTCAAGGCTAGCACTCTGCCACTTGAGCCACAGCGCTGCTTCTGGCCGTTTTCTGTATATGTGGTGCTGGGGAATCGAACCTAGGGCCTCGTGTATCCGAGGCAGGCACTCTTGCCACTAGGCCATATCCCCAGCCCCGCAAGGTAGGTTTTAGTAGTTCTTCTGCTAAATTAGTTACAAGACTTTTCCTTTTTTTTTTTTTTTTTTTGGCCAGTCCTGGGCCTTGGACTCAGGGCCTGAGCACTGTCCCTGGCTTCTTCCCGCTCAAGGCTAGCACTCTGCCACTTGAGTCACAGCGCCGCTTCTGGCCGTTTTCTGTATATGTGGTGCTGGGGAATTGAACCTAGGGCCTCGTGTATCCGAGGCAGGCACTCTTGCCACTAGGCTATATCCCCAGCCCCTAAGACTTTTCCTTTTGAGCCTCTAAAACTTTACTGCTATCTTTCATCTGCTCTTTTTTTTCTCTGTTCTTTTAGCCTTTATGGGCTTATGCACTTTTAAATTTCTTTGCTGACACTTTGATGGTGTTTGGGGAGGATGTGTTCATTCCAGTTATATGTTGCTTCTTTTTCTCCAACATGGAGACCCTAGACTCTTTCTTTCTCACAAATACTTCTCTTTTTGTTTTCCAAATCAGCCCTATTTTTTTATCCAATATCCAATACAATACATACTATAATTTTTTCTTCCTTCCTTCCTCCCTCCCTTCCTTTCTTCCCTTCCTCCCTCCCTCTTTTCTTCCCTCCCTTTTTCCCTCTTTCCCTCCCTCCTTCTCTTCCTTTCTTTCCTTACATCCTTCCTTCCTTCCTCTCTCTTTCTTCCTCCCTTCCTTTCTTTCTTTCTATTGTGCCAGTCCTGGAACTTGAACTCAGGGGCTAATTATTGTCCTTGAGCTTTTGTGCTCAAGGCTAATGCTCTATCACTTGAGCCACAGCTTTATGTTCAGCTTTTTGGTGGTTAATTGGAAATAAGAGTCTCATAGACTTCTCTAAACCAAAACAGAAATGTACTTGATTTATGATCCCAGTCTACTCACTTACAACAAACCCTCAGGTAAGAAAACCCAGGCTTCCCATGAAAATGGGGTCAAGAGAATTATTAGGAGAGAAATAAATGTAACTTGATATTTAAATACAGAGATCGATTATGCAGGTTGTATATCCCTTTTTTAAATGCTTGAGGCCAAAATTCTTCAGTATTTTGATTTCCTTCAGATTTTAGAATATTATCATATGCATAGTGAATTATCTTTGGAATTGGGACGGAATCTTAACAGAAAATTCACTTTTTTATACATATCTGATTCATATAGGTGGAAGGGAATCAGATACAGTCGTGGCACACACACATTGACTTCAGTTTGTCACATTAGGTCAACTGTAGAATTTTCCACTGTAGCTTCTTGCTAGTTCTTAGAAAATTCCAAATTTAGGAGCATTTGGGTTTCCATGTGTGTTTAGCACACAAACACATACACACACACACACACACACACACACACACACATCACTAGAACATTGGTTGGGCTGGAATAGTGGGCTTTATCTAGGGTCCAAATGCCTGCACAGTCAGAGGTCCCAATGAATGACACAGGCCCTCAGAATGGCTGCTTTTGCATGTCAAGGACAGGATGTGGCATCTGCATGAGAAAACCTCCTAGCTACCTCATAGGCAATTTTGTTCAGATCACTGTTAAAAAAAATCTCCAGAAGTTGGGCACTAGTAGCTCATGCCTGTAATCATACCTACTCAAGAGGCTGAGGGCTGAGGATCACAGTTCAAGCCAGCTTAGACAGGAAAGTCTGTGAGACTTGTATCTGCAATTACCCACCAAAAGGCCAGAAGTGTAGAGGTGGCTCATGTGGTAGAGTGCCAGTTGTAAGTGAAAACACTAAGAGAGAGTAGGTCCTGAATTCAAGCCCCAGTACTGGCACATGTAGACACACACACACACACACACACACACACACACACACACACACACACACACCAGATATTCCAAATCTCCTTCCCTAAGTACATGTCACTGAAAAAACCATCCTGAAGCTGGCCGCCAGTGGCTCGTGCCTGTAATCCTAGCTATTGAGGAGGCTGAGATTTGAGTCACAATTCAAATCCAGCCTGGGCAGGAAAGTCTGTGAGACTCTTACCTACAATTAATCACCAGAAAACCAGAAGTGGTGCTGTGGCTCAAGTGGTAGAACACTAGACTTGAGCTGAATAGCTCAGCTACAGTGCTCAGCCCCAGAGTTCAAGCCCCATGACAGACCAAAAAATTAAAAATTTTTTAAAAGGCCATCCTGGTCCCTCCATTGTGCTGGCTTCTATTATAAACCATTTCTGCTTATTTCTTTTCAAACTATTTATCTTAATTTTAAGTTGTTATAATTACGGAATGAGGGGCTGGGAATATGGCCTAGTGGCAAGAGAGCCTGCCCTGTATACATGAAGCCCTGGGTTCAATTCCCCGGTACCACATATATGGAAAACGGCCAGAAGTGGCGCTGTGGCTCAAGTGGCAGAGTGCTAGCCTTGAGCAAAAGGAAGCCAGGGACAGTGCTCGGGCCCTAAGTCCAAGGCCCAGGACTGGCAAAAAAAAAAAAAAAAAATTACAGAATGAAAGTAGGTACAAAGAAAGATTATAAGACTAGCCTTGACATTTTACATTTTACTACAATTTAATCTCCAATTGTGGGCACTTTAACTGTGGGTTGTTTTGGTTTTTTGCATGTTTTTCCAAATCAGACATCTCAATCTTCTAAGCTGCTCCTATTCCAAAGTCAACACCAAAAAACAATAAAGTCACTCTGATTGCTACAGAGACTAACATAACCTCTGAAGAGTTTTCAGTCCAGCCCTGGTGTCTCATGTCTATAATCCTAGCTACTCAGGAGGCTGAGATCAGAGGATCAAAGCCACCCCAGGCAGGAAAATCAGTGAGACTCTTATCTCCAATTAACCACCAGAAAACTGGAAGTGGAGCTGTGGCTCAATGTGGTAGAGTACTAGCCTTGCATGGAAAAGCTCAAGGATAGAACCCAGGCCCTGATTTCAAGCACCATGACCAACAGAAACCATTTTCAGTACAAACATAAGCCACCCTGTAAGATATTGAATATAATTGAAGAATACACCCAAATAATCCACTTTAAATAACAAAAAATTGGAGTAAAGTTTATATAAATCAGCTTAAAAATAACCAAAACCTCACACCTTGTAACCCTAGCTACTCAGGAGGCTGATATTTGAGGATCATGATTCAAAGCCAGACTGAGCAGGAAAGTCAAAAAAGGCCAGAAGTGGTGCTGTGGCTCAAGAAGAAGTGGAGTGCTAGCCTTGAGCAGAAGAAGCTCAGGGACAGTGCCCAGGCCCTGAGTTGGAGCCCCAGAACCCACAAAAGAAAGCAAGCCAGGCACCTGTGGGTTATACTTGTAATACCATCAGGAGGCTGAGATTTGAGGATTGCAGTGCAAAGCCAACCCAAACAGACAAATCCAAGTGGCTCTTATCTCCAATCAAGCAGAAGAAAAACAAAAAACAAAAAACTCAAGTGGTAGAATGGCTAGCCTTGAGGAACAAAGCT
Organism: Perognathus longimembris pacificus; assembly: GCF_023159225.1. Taxonomy (NCBI): domain Eukaryota; kingdom Metazoa; phylum Chordata; class Mammalia; order Rodentia; family Heteromyidae; genus Perognathus; species Perognathus longimembris. The sequence goes on along the minus strand of NC_063161.1, from coordinate 57,444,707 downwards.
AAGGGATGCTGCCCAAGTCTTGAGTTCAAGTCAAAGTATTGGCACAAAAAAAATAATAAAATGACCAACGCATTTTCAATCCTGGAGGGAAATGAAATAACTATGAGAGAAAAACAAATAAGAAAACAAAATACCAGAAGGAATAGGAGAAACACTTGGGCTCTTCGGCACAGGACGAAACTTCCTTAATAAAGGCCCAGAAATGCAACAAATCAAAAAAAAAAGTTTGGACAAATGGGACTGCATCAAACTGCAGATCTTCTGCAGGGCAAAGGACATAGCTGGCAACATTAACAGAAAGCCCACAGATTGGGAGAAGATCTTTACCAGCCATACAATGGGGCAAAGGCCTCATATCTAAAATATATGCAGAACTAAAAAAATTACATTCCTCCAAAACAAATCCTCAAAGAACCTCAGCAAGTGGCCTAAAGACCTTAGAAGAGACTTCTCTGAAGAGGAAATGAGAATGGCCAAGAGACACGTAAAGAAGTGCTCTACATCACTGGCTATAAAAGAAATGCAAATCAAAACACTGAGATTCCACCTCAACCCAGTAAGAATGTCTACTATCAGGAAAACTAACAATAAAAAATGCTGGAGGGGATGTGGCCAAAAGGGAACCCTTCTACATTGTTGGTGGGAATGTAAACTTGTTCAATCACTCTGGAAAGCAGTATGAGGTTCCTCAGAAGGCTAAACATAGAGCTCCCCTACAACCCAGCAGCCCCACTTTTGGGCATCTACCCAAAAGATTACAAGCAAGACCACACTAAAGCCATCAGCACAACAATGTTCATCGCAGCACAATTTGTCATAGCTAGAATATGGAACCAACCCAGATGCCCCTCAGTAGACGAATGGATCAGGAAAATGTAGTACATATACACAATGGAATTTTATGCCTCTATCAGAAGGAACGACATTGCCCCATTCATAAGGAAATGAAAGGACTTGGAAAAAATTATACTAAGTGAAGTGAGCCAGACCCAAAGAAATATGGACTCTATGGTTTCTCTCATAGGGAATAATTAGTACTTGTTTAGGCTAGTCACAGTAGAGGACCACAAGAGCCCAATAGCTATGCCCTTATGAACACATAAGATGATGCTAAGTGAGATGAACTCCACGTTATGGAAACAAGTGTTATATCATTGTTGTAATTATTTTCAACAGGCCATGTGAAATTGTACCTTTTTGTTGTTGTTGTTTCTCTCATATTTCCTTCCTGTGGTTGTACCCGTGCTATCACTGTATCTCATCTGAGTACCCTGGATACTGTATATACATGTATTAGAACTAGGGAAGGGAAAGGGAATATCAAAATTGAGAGACAAAAGATAAAAAGACAAATGATTCCAAAAGCAATACTTGCAAAACCATTTAGTATAAACCAACTGTACAACTCATGGGGGTGGGGGGGAGAGGAAAAGAGGGAGGGGGGAGGCAAGGGAAAAATGAGGGAGGAGGTAACAAGTAGAACAAGAAATGTACTCACTGCCTTACATCTGAAACTGTAACCCCTCTGTGCTTCATTTTGACAATAAAGGGAAAAAATGTGATATAAAGAAGAAAAAAGAAAACAAAATAATAGGACTCTGAGATTTTAAAAAATCATACAAATGAGGCAAGAGAAGGAAATTCTAAAAGTTATGCATATTAGAAGGTATAGTAGAGGGGCTGGGGATATAGCCTAGTGGCAAGAGTGCCTGCCTCGGATACACGAGGCCCTAGGTTCGATTCCCCAGCACCACATATACAGAAAACGGCCAGAAGCGGCGCTGTGGCTCAAGTGGCAGAGTGCTAGCCTTGAGCGGGAAGAAGCCAGGGACAGTGCTCAGGCCCTGAGTCCAAGGCCCAGGACTGGCCAAAAAAAAAAAGAAAAAGAAAAAGAAGGTATAGTAGAATATGTGATTGCTTCCAGCATTAGCCCCAAGCACAAAATATAAATTAAAATTTTTCTTGTTCTGATAACTTGATACTTTCTTAGTCCATTTAATCACCGCTTCTTTGGTAAACTCAAATTTTTCAGGGTATGCATTTGAGAACAAAAGAAAAGGACATTGTTACTGCCACCAGCACAGGCAGTGTGAGCAACTTCATGCTAGTGTCATAATTTTCAAGCTGAGTATGATTTCTAGTCTGAATATTAATGCTGTTTATAACTGCTTACTTAAGGGGAGTCTGACTGTATTTTACAATGTTTCCTCCACAGCACCACTTCCAAGGAGTCAAAATGTATCTTGCTGGGCACTGGTGGCTTATGCCTACAATTCTAGCTACTCAGGAGGTTGAGATGTGAAGATCCAGTTTGGAGCCAACCAAGAAAAAACAAACCTAAGAGAGGCTTATCTAAAGTTAACCGGCAAAATGCTGGAAGTGGAGCTGCAGACCAAGTGATGGAGTGCCAGCCTTGAGTAGAAAAAGCCAAGAAAGAGTGTATGGCCCTTAGTTCAAGACCAGTACCAACACACACATACAGACATACACACACACACACACACACACACACACACACACACACACTTAATAGCCTTTATTTTACTTATGCAACCTCAGTGATGGAATAGTACTATAAAAATGTACTCATGCCAGGCGCTGGTAGCTCACACCTGTAATCCTAGCTACTCAGGATGCTGTGATCTGATGATCATGGTTCAAAGCCAGTCCAGGCAGGAAAGTCCATTAGACTCTGATCTCCAATTAACCACCAGAAAACCAGAAGTGGCGCTGTGGGTTAAGTGGTAGAGCACTATCTTGAGCACAAAAAGCTCAGGGACAGCACCCAGGCCCAGAGTTCAAGCCCCATGACCGACCAAAAAAAAAAAAAAAAAAAAGTACTCACCTCAGCATACCTAGCTTCAGATAGGAGCTCCTAATGATAACTTCAGTTGTCTGGTGATGAAATGACTCTGATAAAGTATCCGCATTATTACTGCCACAGGAAAATGCTAAAGACAGGAGGGCAATGGAAAGAAGACTGAAACTGCAATTAGGAAACTGAATTTATGTGTGTGTATGTGTGTACCAGTCCTAGGGCTTGAACTTAAGGCCTAAGCTCTGTCCTTGAGCTTTTTTGTTCAAGGCTAGCACTCTACCACTTTAGCCACAGCTCCACTTCTGGCATTTTTGGTGGTTAATTGCAGATATATGTATCACAAACCTTCTTGTTGAAACTGGCTTCAAACCATGATCTTTGCTCTCAGCCTCTTGAGCAGCTAGGATTACAGGCATGAGACACTGGGACCCAGCTGGAAAGTGCAATTTTAATCCATTTCCATCATGTTTTCAGCCTTTATTCCAGTTTCCTGACTATTCATCAAACCCTCTATGTAGCATGAAGACTGCAAAAATGAGATTCAGTTTTTTCCTCTGTGATCCTTAACATGTTACCTCTAAGTTACAAATCATCCTATATACCTCACATATAGGTTAACCTCAGGATTAACTATAGGAATGTATGTTAAGGAACTGAAGACACAGCTGCACATAGAAGTAACTCAATCACTATTCATGGAAGGATTGCAGTTTCAGAAACAGGATTTGATGCAACAGATTTGTCTCCAAAGTTTTTCACCAATGAGATAATGCACTAAAGCAGCTTAGGAGTTTTGTTGTTATTTTCTTTTGTTATGTGCCAATGTCAGGGCTTGAATTCAGGGCCTGGGCATTCTCCTTTAACTTCATATCTGTTAAGGCTGGAACTGTACCACTTGAGCTACTGCTCTACTTGCAGGTTTTTGCTAGCTCATTAGAAATAAGAGTCTCAGGGACTTTTCTGCCTAAGATGTCTTTGAATCTTGTTCTTCAGATCTCAGTCTCTTATGTTGCTAGGATGACAGGTGTGAGCCACCAAATCCCAGTTCAGGAAGCTCAGTTGTAAAGGAAATTGATCAAGCCAGTCACCAGTGGCTCATGCCTGCCACCTTAGCTACTCAGGAGGCTAAAAATCTGAGAATCTCAGTTCTAAGGCAGCCTCGGCAGGAAAGCCCATGAAACTCTTATTTCCAATCAACTGCCAAAGAAGCCAGAAGTGGAACTGTGGCCCAAGTGATAGAACACTAGACTTGAGTGGTAAAGCTCAGGAACAGAACCCAGGCCCTGAGTTCAAGCTCCAAGGTCAGCATTTTTTTAATTAAGCATTTTGGGGAGATAAAGAGTCTTTACTGCCTGGCCTGAGCTTCCAACCATGAAACTCAGATCTCAGTCTCCTTAGTAGCTAGGATGATAGGCATAAACCACCAGTACCCAAAATGAGTAGCACACATCTTTATGAGATCATTTTGTTCATTTGGAATCTAAATCTGGGCAATGACTATGTTGTTTTAGTTTCCTGTTCTTTATAAGTGGTTGTGGTTTTCTAAATTCTATTTTTTAAACCATAGTATTCTAATGGAAATGTGAACACTCATTTTCATTATGTGCCTGAGGTGAGCAGAAATGATAACAAACAAATGTGGGTTTATTACAATAACTCAGGAAAACAATATTACCTCAGAAATTACAGATCATCTTTTCAGGGTGGATATAGACTTAAAACATTATACAAACTCATTACTAAGAAAGTCCTGATAATAATTAACTTACTAGCAACACAGAGATTTTTTTTTTTGGAGGGGGCAAGCATCTGTTATAAATGTTAAGGAAAAATTACCACAAAAGCATCTCATTTGAAATATATCATTCACATCTTAAAATAATTTAGAAGACTAATCTTTTTAATGAAATATAGTGATGCATATTTACTGTCATTTATTTGAGATAGTTTCCAATGTACTAATTTCCTCTTGTAGATTCTTGCAATTATGGTAATTAGTTTCCAATAGATTTCAAATTTTAATGTGGGCCAGGTGCTGGCTCATGCCTGTAATCCTGTCACTAAGGAGGCTGAGATCTGAAGATCATGGTTAAAAGCAAGCCTGGGCAGGAAAATCCATGAAACTCTTATCTCCAACTAAGCCAGAAGTAAAGCTGTGGCTCAAGTGGTAGAGTGTGGTAGCCTTGAGCACAAAAGCCCAGAGACAGCACTAAGGCCTTGAGTTCCAGCCCCAGCACCAGGAAAAAAAAAAATTAATATGGCTTATTGTTAGTATAGGAAGTAATAACAGCCCAGGACATGGAGCCCAATGCCAAAGTCCAAATCTCGGCTGTGTATTTCAGGCAAATAAACTCCCTCACGACTCAGTTTTGTCATCTATAAAATGGAGAACATAATTACAGCATCTGCTTCACACAAGATTAGAACACTGCATGAAATCAACCAGAAGAAGTAACTTGTACAAGTTTGGCGCCAGTAAGCACTTGTGAAGTAGTAGTTGCATGCATGCAGTGTGTCCTAAAATATAAATTAAATATATAATTCATGTTAGAAAGGAGCAGGGAGAACTGCTGTACAGGAAAATTACATATCTGGCCATCATCCTTCAGCCATATGCTCACTAGGTGAGCAAGTCCATTTTGTCATCCCTGAAGCCCTAGCACTGCATCTTAGAAGAAAGATGAGAGAAGACAAGAGAAAGATCTGGGAACTTCGTCCAGGAAAATATACCAGCCTCACAGAATGGTATTGTTGTTGTTTTTTAATGTTATAGCCACATGCTAGTGGCACACACCTGTAATCCTGCCTTCTCAGGAGGCTGAGACCTGAAGATCATAGTTTGAAGCTAGTCTAGGCAAAAAAGTCCATGGGATTCTTATCTCCAATTAATCACCAAAAAAAAAACAGAAGTAGAGCTGTGGCTTAAGTAGTACAACACTAGCCTTAGCAAAAAAGCTAAGGGACAGCACCCAGGCAGTTATTTTCTTAAATGTTTCAGAGTAGTACTATAATGGAACATTTTTCAGGAATAGAAAAACACATCCTTAATATGATTTTTTTTCATTTCTGTAAATATTATTTTACATGGTCAGAGGCTGATAGGCATTACACCTTTGTGTATCTTCTTTCAGTCTCACTGAGTGTGAATGCCTAGAGTCTAGTATAATTTATCATGTCAAGGTGTACTTTCAACCTAGCTTCTGCCTATAAGAAAACATGCACTGTTTCTGAGTTTGGCTTAACTCCTTTAACATGATTTGTTCTAGGTCCATCCGTTGCCCTGAAAATTACATAATATTATTCTTTCTGATAGCTGTATAAAATTCCATTGTATAAAGGTACTACATAGTTTTGATCCGCTCATCTCTTGTAAGACATCTGGCTGTTTCCATAATTTATCTATTATGAATAGTGCAGCAATGAACATGGATGTGCAAGAGTCTTTACTGTATGCCAGTGTATGTTTGCAAGCTCTAGCTCTACTGCTAATAATAGAAAAGCAATGTGTGTGTGTGTGTGTGTGTGTGTGTGTGTATGCATGCACGTGCACACACACAACAATCCTGGAGTTTGAACTCAGGGCCTGAGCTGTGTCCCTGAGCTTTTTGCTCAAGGTTAGTACTTTACCACCTGAGCCACAGCTCCACTTCCAGCCTTTAAGTGGTTTGTTGGAGGCAAAGAAAAAAAAAAGAAGAAAAGAAATAACCAACTGGGTTGATGGAGTGGTTCAGCTGGTGGAGCACTAGCCAATGAGTGAAAGCATCAAGTACTGAGTTCAAGTTCCAGTCTTGGGCCTAAAACACCAAGAAAGCAAGCAAAAAAGAAAAGTTTCACAGACTTAACTGCCCAAGCATTAACCACCAGCACTGAGTGAAACCAGATGATATAATGATCCAGAGAATAGCTGCCTACCCAACTGGGGTTGTGGCTAAGATGGTAAACAAGGGTACATTTGAGGAGAGGCATTTAGGACATTGCAGGAAAGACCAAACTCAGGTTTTATGGCTCTAACACTATACAATTTAAGAGACTTACTTTCTTTAATTTATAAATTTACCAAATATATATACATATATGTGTGTGCATATATATATATATATATATAAAACAAGACCTTGAAAAGGATCTGAACAAACTCTTCAAGTCATATAAATGTATCTCTCATTATGGGAGATAGTAACAAGTTTGTTAAAAACTAACATTTATAAGCCGGGCACTGGTAGCTCATACATGTAATAGCTATAAGCCGGGCACTGGTAGCTCATACATGTAATACTAGCTATAAGCCGGGCACTGGTAGCTCATACATGTAATCCTAGCTAGTCAGAAGGCTAAGGTCTGAGAATTGAGGTTTGAAGCCACCCTGCGTAGGAAGAGTCCATGAGACTCATATCTCCAATTAACCACCAAAAGCCAGAAGTGGAGCTGTGACTAAAATGGTAGAGCACCAGCCTTGAGCACAAAGCTAACAAACAGCAGCCAGTCCCTGAGTTCAAGTCCTGCTAGTGGCACACACACTCACACACATGTACAAAGTACAATTATGTGATCAGTACGCAGGACTTAGAATTCTGAACCTTTTCTTCCATGTTGTTTTCTCTGTGTGTTCCTCGTGATAGCTCCTTTGGAGAACTTGATGAGCTGTATGTTTCCCATCCATCAGCTGAAATGTAATATGATGGACAGACTTCAAAGACAAGAAGTATACATGTTTTTATTTCCTATATTACTACCCTTACTTTGGAAATTGAGATGGGTTATGGGGCTGATGATAGTCTAACTGTACTTCAACATAATACATTTCTATTTAAGCTCCTACAGAGACCAAGGAAGAGGGATTTACAGAACACATTATCTACTATCTCACTACTGGTGATTTACTCTGTTGCTCTGAAATGTGGTTGAAGTTACAAGATGGATAGTAATATTATATTGTGGTATATATCCTGTTCACATCAGGCCTTCGTAATAAAAGCCAAACAGCAATCTACAGAACCTGTCTTAAATCTGCCATCTAAGATACTGATTGCAAAATAAAATGATCAAAGCACAGGTTATCTCTATATTGCCTTCCCCTGAGAGAGTGGAATGCAAAGAACTTCCTACTTTTTATTTATTTACATCTAGGCAACAGAAACATAAATTACATTAAAAATCCTCAGTGGTGTGTGGACTGAATAAAGCAAAGCTAACATGTAGCTAAGTAAGGTTTTTTTTTAGATATCACAGAGTAAACGCTGTATTGTTTTTCAATCCAGTGCACCTTTTGCTACAGACTGATAACAAAGCAAGCTGATAAAAGAAACAGATTAAGAGTAGTGGCTCACACCTGTAATCCTAACTACTTAAGATCTGAGATCTGAGGATCAAGGTTTGAAGCCAATCTGAACAGAAAAGTCCAGGAGATTCTTTTTTTTTTTTTTTTTTTTTTTTTTTTGCCAGTCCTGGGGCTTGGACTCAGGGCCTGAGCACTGTCCCTGGCTTCTTTGTGCTCAAGGCTAGCACTCTGCCACTTGAGCCACAGTACCACTTCTGGCCGTTTTCTATATATGTGGTGCTGAGGAATCAAACCCAGGGCTTCATGTATATGAGGTAGGCACTCTTGCCATATCCCCAGCCCCTCCAGGAGATTCTTATCTTCAGTTAGCCAACAAAAAGCTGGAAGTAGAACCCAAGTGATAGAGCAGCAGAGTAGGAAAAGCTAAAGGACAATGCCCCGGCCCTGAGGTCAAGCCACAAGTACCAGCACCAAAAGAAAAAACAATCAAAAACAAAACAGACTTTTAAAGCCAGCTCATTCACATGCTACACTCCTGATGAAAATAAGCAGCTTTTAGTGGGTCTTTTATATTATTATTATTTGACACCTGAAATTAAGAATTCCTGATTTTGCAGGGCACCACTGGCTCATGCCTATAGTCCTAGCTACTCAGGAGGCTGAGATCTGAGAATCAAGGTTGAAGCCAGCCCAGGCAAGAAAAGTCCCTGTGAGACTCTTACCTCCAATAAACCACTCAAACAAACAAACAAACAAAAACTGGAAGTAATGCTGTGGCCCAACTGGTAGAGTGTTAGCCTGTGCACAAAGAGGCTCAGGGACAGCACTCAGGCCCTGAATTCAAGCCCCACAAATTCCTGATTTCATTTTAAATATTTTTTTCAGGACACCATTAAAACCAGCCAACACAGATAAGTTACCACTGCAAAGAGCAGTCACAAATGATTTTTTTTTTCCTGGTCTTGGGGCTTGAAGTCAGGATCTGGATGCTGTCCTTGAGCTACTTTTGCCCAAGGTTAGCCCTCTATCACTTGAGCCACAGCTCTATTTCTAACTATTTTTTGAGTAGTTTATTGAAGATATGAGTCTCATGAACTTTCTTCCCTCCTGGGTTGGCTTGAAACCTCAGTCCTCTGAAATCAGCCTTTCGAGTAGCAAAGATTACAGGCGTGAGGTACCAATGCTTTTTTTAAGCAAACTTTTTTGTCTTTACTCACAATTATCTAGACCAAACTTACTTGCAAAAGGGCTAACCATTGTAGTAGTTATGTTATATAGTGGGTAAATCATCCTCTCCCCTAAGTGAGTACAACTTCATAGAATCTGGTTATTAATATAAAATTCAAGAGAATCCTTGGAGGAGATAGAAAGTCCCAATACTTTGGGCCTATAGGCCCATTGTACCCCAGCTTCAGATACTTCATTCTCAGCGTAAGGTTTGCCAGAAAGGAAGCCCGCCACATGGTCCAGGAGAAAGGAGTTTATTGGGGGGAGAGCAAATTGCCAGCCCACACAAGATGGAGGCACAGGGAGACAGAAGGGAAGAAGAAGAGAAAAAGAAAAGGAAAGAGAAAGGCAGCAAGAGAAAAGGAATGAGAATGGGGACTCGTGTTGAGCCGGATTATATAGGGAAAGGCAGGAGGGATTGGATGTGACCTCAGAGAAGGGGGAGGTAACTGCCTCCAGGTGTGCCACTTTACCTAGCTAATGCAGGTACTAGTCACAGACTTAAACAGGTAGGGGGCATCTGCATGGAGCCCTCCCGGGGGTGGACCCTACACTCAGTACTTCTTATGACTCATTTATGCAACTTCCTATGGAGACACTTCATCTCAGTGAACTATAATAATCTGCTATAACATATTTATATATAGTTATAGATGCCATGATATGTAATTTGTCTTCCCAACCAAACTGTAAAATCATACAGAAAAGAAAAAAAATTTTCTGGATCTCCAGCAGCTAGCCCAGTATTTAGCACTGAATGAGAGCTCTTAAAATGCCTGGTAAAATGAAGTGACTGTTGAAATGATAACACATGCCAGGCACCAGTGGCTCATACCTGTAATTCTAGCTGCTCAGGAGATTGAGATCTGAGGATGGAGGTTTGAAGTAAGCCCAGGAAAGTCAGTGAGACTCTTAGCTCCCATTAGCCAACAAAAAGCAGAAGTGGAGGGTAGCCCAAGTGGTAGAGCACTGGCCTTGAGCGGAAAGCGCCAAGCAAGAGTGTAACACCTTGATTTCAAGCCTCAGTACCAGCACATGCATGTGCACACACACGCACGCACACAAGAAATAATAACATGACTCGAAAGAAAGAATAATGTGGAGTGGGAAGAGGACAATGCAATCATGCTTAATTATTGCTGTATAAATGAGAGCTGCTATAGATAGATTTAAAACATGGAGATTTGGGGGACCAACTCTATTGAACCAACTCCTCTCATATGAGCCAGTCATTTCTTCAACTCCATCTATTCATTCATTCATTCTTTCTTCCAAAAAATATCTACTAAGACCCAACTATGTGCTAGGCAACCATTACTTACTATAAAAGCAATGATTAGGTAATGCTGGGCACTGATTACATATCACCATGATACCATGAATGAAACCATGAAACACACAACCACTGTAATCTATGACTTGTGATTTCATTACAGATATGCCAACCTGGAGTCAAAGCTGGGTTTCAAGGTGAGCCCAGGTTAAACCACAGAACATTTTAATTTTTTCTTAAATATATCTTGCCACCAACTAAATAGCCTTATTTTCCTTAAGGCTCAGGATTTATTTAATAAACATATGACAACACAACCAGATCTTCTTAAATCCTACCTCGCTTCTCCAACTTTGCCAGTAAATATGCTGAATGGTACTTAGAAAAATTGTGCTAAGTGGGCCTTGTGCTTCCTAAGAGCTTCCCATCAGGCTCGAGCCACCCTACAGGGCACTTATCTTGTTCTATACTTGATTCTCTGCTAAACGCAGAAAGTAAGTTTTCAATAAGTCACCCTACTTATAACATAATATAGACTCATGTAATCTATGAAGGGATTTCTTTGCCTTTTTAATCAATGACAGAGAAAATCCTAATTAAGTATATATAGTTTTCATTTGTTTTGTTTTGTTTTTTGCCAGACCTGGGACTTGAAATCAGGGCCGGAGCACTGTCCCTGGCTTCTTTTTGCTCAAGGCTAGCACTCTGCCACTTGAGCCACAGCGACACTTCTGGCTTTTTCTACATACGTGGTGCTGAGGAATTGAACCCAGGGCTTCATGCATATGAAGCATATTTTTTTTTATTGTTTGCTGACCCTGGGGTTTGAACTTAAGGCCTGAGTGCTGCCCCTGAGCCTCTTTTGCTCAAGACTGGCACTCTACCACTGGAGACACAGTGCCACTTCTGGCTTTTTCTGAATAGTTTATTGGAAGTAAGAGTCTTATGGACTTTTCTGCCTGGGGCTGGCTTTGAATCACGATCCTTAGATCTCAGCCTCCTTAGTTGCTAGGATTACAAGTGTGAGCCAACAGTGCCCAGCATAAGTATTATATAACCATAAAACTATCTTATCCACTAAAATGATCACTTTTAAGATCTTTGACTTTTTTATTTCTTCCCACTTTTATAATTTCTGGATGGTGATGATCACTCAGGAAGATGTGAATAACAAAAAAAAATGCAATTTGGTTACAACAAGAATACACTGGGGTGCTGGTGGTTCACACCTCTAATCCTATCTGCTCAGAAGACTAAGATATGAGGATCAAGGTTCAAAGCCAGCCTGGACAGACAAATCCAAGAGACTCTTACCTCTAATCAACAAAAAGTCAAATGAGGAGTTATGGCTCAAGTGGTAGAGTGCCAGCCTTGGGCAAAAACAGCCAAACAAGAGTGTAAGGTTCTGGGGCTGGGGATATGGCCTAGTGGCAAGCGTGCTTGCCTCGCATACATGAAGCCCTGGGTTCAATTCCCCAGCACCACATATATAGAAAACGGCCAGAAGTGGCACTGTGGCTCAAGTGGCAGAGTGCTAGCCTTAAGCAAAAAAAAAAAAAAAAAAAAGCCAGGGACAGTACTCAGGCCCTGAGTCCAAGCCCCAGGACTGGAAAAAAAAGAAAAAAGAAAAGAAAAAAAAAAAAAAAAAGAGTGTAAGGTTCTGAGTTCAAACCCCAGTGTCCTCATTAAAAAAAAAAAAAAAAGTAAATAGCAAGGTGCTGGTGGCATATGCCTATAATCCTAGATACTCAGGAGGCTGAGCGCTGAGCAACTAAGGCAGGAAATCCTTGCGATTCTTATCTCCAATTAAGCATCAAAAAAAAAAAAAAAAGAAAAGCCAGGGCTGGGGATATGGCCTAGTGGCAAGAGTGCTTGCCTCATATACATGAAGCCTAGGGTTCAACTCCCCAGCACCACATAGAAAACGGCCAGAAGTGGTGCTTTGGCTCAAGTGGTAGAGTGCTAGCCCTGAGCAAAAAGAAGCCAGGGACAGTGCTCAGGCCCTGAGTCCAAGCCCCAGGACTGGCAAAAAAAAAAAAAAAAACAGAAGTGGAGATATGGCTCAAGTGTTAGAGCACTAGCCTTGAGCAAAAAAGCAAGAGACAGCACCCAGGTCCTGAGTTCAAGCCCCAGGACCAGCATAAAAAAATAATTAAATAATTCAAATAAAAAGGAGCCTTTTCCTTTGCCATGTATGTGGGCAGGGATACTGGAGCTTGAACTCAGAGCTGGGCACTGTCTCTTAGCTTTGTTGCTGAAAACTGGTGTTCTACCACTTGAATCATTCCTGGTTAATTAGAAAAGAAGCTCATGGAATTTCCTTCCCTGAACAGGATTCAAAGCATGAGCCTCAAGACTCAGCCTCCTGAGTCCTGAACTAGGATTACAAGTGTGAGCTGCTGGTTCCTAGATTTATTTTCTTCTTATTAAAGTGACAAAAGCATCACTTTATTTGAATCTGGTTAAAAGCAAGCTTGTTTACATATAGGTCAATCAAAGAAGAAAAACACAATTAGAAATAAGAGATCCAGGGGTCATAGGGCAGGGGGCGGGGTTAAAAAAAAAGATCCATTTGCTTTCCACATATTGTCACCAGTACAAAACTTCCTCTCAAGTGGCCTTTGGGGTTCTAATGTGGCATTGAAACTGGCTTTAGTGTTTACCTGCATAGCTGATTCATAATTGAATAGCTTTCCATCATAGTTAGTCGCCTTAACACTGGTTCAATCAGCACTGTGGACATATATTTTTATGTTTTCCTTTGTGTTAATTTATTCTATCTGGTTTTGTAGTTCACTTACTCTTCTTACATTTCAGCACCCAAATCAGCAGGTCTGTCATCATTCCCACAAGATAGCCGGTTTCCTTTTGCCATTGCTTAACCACATGATACAGTCCATAAATCTTTCCTCATAAACCAGGCCCTCCCATTAATCATTTTCCTATTTAGCTCTGGGTTCTTTCCAAGACTGTCAACATTGCTTGTTTAGGTAGGTTCTCAAAATGCCTCCAACAGTGTTCTTTTCTCTTTGTTAATATTTTACCTAAACTGAAGTGGGCATACGGGGTTCACACCTGTATCCCTAGCTACTTAGGAGGCTGAGATCTGAAGAGCATAATTTGAAGCCAGCCCAGCAGAAAATTTCTTGATTCTCTTATCTCCAATTAACCAACAAAAGGTCAGAAGTGAAACTGTGGCTCAAGTGGTAGAGTGCCAGCCTTGAGTGAAAAAGTTCAGGCATAGCACTCAGGTCCTAAGTTCAAGTCCTAGTACCAACACACACACACACACACACACACACACACACACACACACTTTACCTAAATTTGCCCACATTTCTCCTTCCTCTCCCTGGTTAGGTAGCTACAAGCTACCCCACTTCTCCATGTCTCTTCCCCAGAGATTGTGAGTTTTGCCAGATATTTGTTTATATCTTTCTGAGAATAATTTCATTTTTTCCATCTCATATTTCTGATTTGTTTTGATCTTTCAAAACCATACTGCTGTTAATATCCTGGCCATTTATCAAAGCTTGCAACATCTCTCAACTTAGTCTTCCCAGCAACTGTCATTGGCATTCTGCTTGTCCTCTCTCAGATGATTAATAAATACATAAGATATAAACCATGGAGACCTGCTAAGAGACAAACCCTGCGAATGGCACAGGACATTTTTGTCATTTCTTACTGATGGCCTTTTGGCCTCTCTCCATCTGCACAGCCAGGGCAATATCAAGGTTTCTGTGAGACTAGCACATTCAGGAAAATCATACAGCATACTAAAGCGAATGTTTTCCTCAGCCTAAATACAATGCAAACATTTTCTATACAACACTGGTTCCTCTGTCTTGCATGGATAAACCTTCAATCTGACCTCACTTAAGATGGGTTTGGGATATGTAGGTTGGTTTTAGTTAATTTTTTGTTCAGTTCAGAGTCATTTTTCTTCTCTCTCTCTCTTTCTATCTCTTTCTCTGTCACTCCCTCCCTCCCTCCCTCCCTCCTTTCCTTTCCTCTCTTTTCCTTTCCTTTCCTTTCCTTCCTTCCTTCCTTCCTTCCTTCCTTCCTTCCTTCCTTCCTTCCTTTCTATCTTTCTTTCTTCTTTGGTGCCAGTCTTAGGGATTGAGCTCAGGGCCTGGGCACTGTCCCTGAGCTTTTGTGTTCAAGGCTAATGCTCTACCACTTGAGCCATAGCTCTACTTTCAGCTTTTTGGTAGTACATTAGGTGATCAGAGTCTCATGGACTTTGCTGCTCAGGCTGGCTTTGAACGTCAATCCTTAGGTCTCAACATCCTGAGTAGCTAGGATTACAGGTGTGAGTCACTTAGATGCCTAAGCACTGCTGTCTCTGAAGATTTTGTTCCTTAACATGATGTGTTTTGGGTGTATCAAATGCATCATGAGACATAGTATGCCACTTACTGTGGTATAAATAGGCCAGAACCATGCAGAAGTAGGCACATAGTCTGAATGCTATGCTGAGGTCCCTGGCCTTGAGATGTGAGTCCCCTGCAATTGACAAATCAGAGCAGTCCCAGCTATGTTGATGGGATTAGCTTCACCCTCTGGCTGTTCTGCCTGCTTCTCTCCTACCACTTCCAGGGTTTGTTTGAGGTTGTTGCTTTCCCCCCACCTCTCAATACTGGAGCTTTAATTCAGGGTTTCAGTGTTGTCCCTTGGCTTTCTCACTCATGGCTAGCACTACCACCTGAGCCACAGCTCCACTTCCAGCTTTTTGCTGATTAATCAGAGGTTGAGAGTCTCATAGACCTTCTTCCTGTGCTGGTTGGCTTCAAACTGAGATCCTCACAACTCAGACTCCTGAGCAGTTAGGATTCCAGGCATGAGTCAGTAGTGTCTACCCAAATTAATTTTTAAAGGCTATCTTTAGAAGAAATTTATTTGTAGAAGATAGCCAAACTTCTTTATAGTAGAAAAACTAGTACTTGTAGCTTCTCTGCTTTATATAGTCCAATACCACTCTTTTGAGAAAGCAAATTCCTCAGTATCAGAGATAGGGTCTGCTCAACTTGTGATGGCTATGAGGTAGCTGCTTGAACACACACACAATAAGATCTCAGAATCCAGGATTGCAGAGTAAAAGGAACCTCAGAGATTATATTAATCCAATCCATTCATTTTACAAATGTGATAACTATAGTCACTAACATTTTCTTAAGAATAATAATATGGAAGAGGAATGGAGAAAGAAAAGGTGGGCAAACACAGACATAATATTCAATGTGTATATGTGATAATGGAACCACATACCTTGAGGAGATGAGTGGGGTTGGGATGATGGCAGAGAATGATGGAAGAAGTGACATGATGAAGGTACATCAGACTCACAAACTTATCTGTTGAACTGATATCCTTTTGTAGAACTACCAAAGATAATTTGTGTGCACATGCATGTGCACATGCATGCCCATGTGCACACACTGGTCCTAGGGCTTGAACTCAAGGCCCTGGGCTATATCCTTGAGCTTTTTTGCTCAAGACTAGAGCCACACCTCTACTTTCAGCATTTCTCCTTTTTTAGTGGCTATTCTGTCTGCAGTGAAAATTAATATGTAGCAAGCAGTAGAATTAGACTCACTCATAATACCTTAAAATTTATTACTGGAGAGACATTAGTAAACACAACATACACCAAAAGATTCACTTCAGGCTATACAAGTACGTTCTTTTAACTTGGGGGCTAGAATAAACTCTAGAAGGAAGTAAAAATATTTTCTAAAAATGCAAATATTTTTCCCTATAAATCTATCCCTAAATACACAGTCCTTGAACACTTCAAGAAGAAGCATGAGAGACAGAGAATCATGAATATTCCAATTAGGCAACATTATGATCTGACTGTTAAAGGTTATTAAGGAACTGGGGAAGAGAACACCAAACATCCATTTAATAAAGTATTTTCAAACCTTAGGTCACAAGTGATAAGCTGGTTTAAAATCAACTTAATGAGCCAGGCACTGGTGCCTCATTCCTATAATCCCAGCTACTGAGATGGTTGAGATCTGAGCATTGAGGCTCAAAGACAGCCAGGGTAGGAGAGCTGGTGAGACTCTTATTTCACAGCAAAAAGCCAGAAATAGAACCAAGACTCAAGCAGTGGATCTCCAGCCTTGAGTGGAAAAGTTAAGGGACAGAACCCAGGCCCTGAGTTCAAGCTCCAGTAGCAGCGCAAAAAGAAAATCAATTTAATGTATTACAGTAAGTACTTTTTAAACAAAATAGAAATTATCTGGATTCATTCCATTTAGTAAGAAGGAAAGCATTACATAAAAATTCATTGTCAACTAGGTGTCAATAGCTAATGCCTGTAATAACTACTCAGGAGGCTGAGATCTGAGGATCATGGTTCCAAGCCAGCCTAGGCAGGAAAGTCGATGAGACTTTTTTCTACAATTAACCAGCAAAAGTCTGAAGTGGAAGTGTGGTTCAAGTGACAGAACACTAACCTTGATTGAAAAAGTGTAAGTCCTTGCATTCATGTCCCAATACTGGCACAAAATTTTTTTTTAATTTAATGGAATTCAATAAGCATATTTAAAATAAAATAGAAAATAGCAAGATCCACTTAGTAAGATCAGAACCATTACATTAAAATTCATTGTACAAAACCATCACATGGAAATCCACATACACATGAGGTAGAACCATGTGTGAGTTCTCAGAAAAAAAAAAAGAAGTGCCTATGCATTCCTGGCTGCCTTGAAAACAAACTCCCAAAGAGCCGTCTTCCCATTAAAGCGTGTTGGGCAAAAGTCTCCATTATAGGAGCACATCTGCAAACAGCTCTAATTTCTCCAGCCTCTTCCTCTCCGCCTTAGACTCTGCCAAACCCAGGCCTGCTGACCCATCCCTAACCCCCCCCACCCCCACCCCTCACCCCCCCACCCCCCACCACCAACCCCCCCCCCCCACCACCACCACCACACACACACACCAGAGCTCGACTGGGCTGAACCCAAAGACAAACTGCAATTGTACTTTTCAGGCACAATCAAGTTAACAGCTCTCTTTGCCACAAACCTTTCCTATTGCTTGTGGAGTTGAGTGTGCAGAAACAGGGCTGGAGAGAGAAAAGAGAAGGTTCCCCAACTTCTGGGATTTGCTGGTGTCTTCTTTTGCATATGTATGTGTGTGTGTGTGTGCCAGTCCTGGGGCTTGAACTCAGAGCCAGAGCACTGTCCCTGAAATTTTGTGCTTATGGCTCTACCACTTTGAGCCACAGCACCATTTATGGCTTTTTGGTAGTTTGTTGGAGATAAGAGGCTCATGGACTTTCCTACCCCAGATGGCTTTGAACCTTGAACCTCAGAGTTCAGCCTTCTGAGTAGCTTGGATTATAGAAGCGAGCCACCGATGCCCAGCTTTTGCTGGGATCTTATTGCAATGAGGAGGCAACAGTGGGGTAGAGGAAGAAAATACCAGCCAAGGACCATGTGTTCAGGGTTGAATCTAAGCCTTCTGCAGATCAATCCAGCTTTGTACATGTTCGGTATTTTAAATGAGAAATAATGTCAAAACAGTTTAGCTCTAAATATCAAATCATAGCTACATTTAATAATAATATCTTACGGGCTGTGTTTAGATTTTAGATTTTAGATAATTGGTTGAGCCAGGTGCTAATGGCTTGTGCTTGTAATCCTAGCTACCCAGGAGGCTTATATCTGAAGATTGTGGTTCAAACCCAGCCCAGGCTGGAAAGTCTATGAGACTCTTATCTCCAATTAAGCACCTAAAAGCCAGAAGTGTAGCTGTGGCTCAAGTGATAGCCATAACCTTGAGCAAGAAAGCTCAAGGACAGCACCCTGAGTTCAAGACCCTGAGGCCTGAGTTCAAGCCCATGCAGATATACATGCATGTACACACATGCATGTGCAAATGATGCATTATATTCATAAACTGACATGCTGAATTGTAACCCCTTTGTACAACAACTTAAAGATATTTTTTAAATTATATAACAAAAAAGAGCTTAAAATTAAATATAATTTAATGTATGGTATTCCCAGTTGCTCTCCAGGGCCCATATTAAAGACCTTTTCTAAGTGAACCCTACTTACTAAGTACTGTTTATTTCACTTTCCCTTTATTATCAAAGGTATATCAAATGATCAGTTTCTAATTAACATAAAATGAGTTATGCACTCATGGGCATCATTCCTGTTCAAAGTGATACTGGATATTTTAAACCAGGCACCTGTGGCTCATGCTTGTAATTGGAGCTACTCAGGAGGCTGAGATCTGAAGATCACAGTTAGGAGCCAGACTTGGCAGGAAAATCTATGAGACTCTTATCTCCAATTAACCACCAAAAAGCCAAAAGTAGAACTGTGGCTCAGTGGTAGAGTGCTAGGCTTGAACAAAAAAGCTCAAGGACAGCGCCTAGGTAGGACCTGAGTTCAAGCTCTAGGATTGACACAAAAAATAAAATAAAATAAAGAAATTGGACATTTTAGGAAACATAATGGTTGTAGTCAAGAGTGATTGGTCCTAGCTGAAGGATCCCAGTTAATACTTGGAGCCTCCTTTTATCTAGAACCATCACATTTCCTCAGTATACTAACTAGTTAGAATCTTAACCATTCCAGAATGTCCACTACTTACATGGCCCAAAGAATACACATGACAGACTACATAGTGGCAAAACTCCCAATCAGGCCACTAGGTTCCCGGGATTGCCTTTTTTTTTTATTATTTTTTTAAATTTTATTTTGCTAATCCTAGGGCTTAAAACTCAGGGCATGGGCATGGTCCCTGAGTTCCTTCTACTCAAGGCTAATGCTCCATCTCTTGAGCCACACCTCCACTTCTGACTTTTTCTGTGATTAATTGGAGATAAGAGCCTCACAGACTGTTCTTCCCTAGGCTGGTTTCAAACCGTGATCTTCAGATCTCAGCCTCCTGAGTGGCCAGGATTACAAGTGTGAGCTACTGGTGCCTGTCCAGGGATTGTTTTTGATCTTGCCATTATTCTGAGTTGCTCAGAGAAACAGGTGCCCTCTGCCCCAATCCAGGGAACAAAAGAGCAAAACCTCAACACCTACATCAGATGACCTTTCTGATTCAGACTCATTGGTTCTTTGAAGCATGTGAATAGAAAAACTATTGTGAAGTGCTACTTCATAACCACTAGGATAGCTGAAATTAAAAAGACCAATAATAACAAATGTTGGTAAGATATGGAAAATTGAGTACATGTTGCTGAAACCCCTTTGAATAATTAATATATGATAGTTTTAGCTGGGCCTAGACATTATCTCTTAGCTTTTTCTGCTCAAGGCTGGCACTCTACCACTTGAACCACGGCTCTACTTTTGGCTTTTTGCTGGTTAATTAGAAATAAGAGTCTCTCAGATGCTACTGCTAAGGCTGGCTTCAAACCATGACCCTCAGATCTCAATCTCCTGAGTAGCTAGCATCACAGGTGTGAGCCAATGGTGCATGCCAGCTAGAAGTCGTGCCAATTTAACAGAAGAGTTCATCACTCTACATGCGTACATTTATAGGTATCAAATGCAGAAATGCTATCTCTCAGGAAAGACGCTTTCAGAATAATACTGAGACCTAAATCCAACTGACATTATTATTAATATTAATTATGAATATTGCTTTATATTTCTTTGATGCTTTAATATTAATTATGAATAGTGCTTTATATATCTCTCGTGCTTTATTATTTATAAAATTCTGGTATGCATTATCTCAATTGGGTATCATGATAATCTTTTTAAATGGAGAAAAGTACTTCTATTTTCAGGCTACAGAGACTAAGTAAGCTTTAGTGGGGTTGGGACTGGGGATAGAGCTTCTCCCTTAACAAATATAACTACATCCTAATTGCTAACTGACTGCTAACTTATGTGGCAAAAAAGAAAGGCAATGAATGATGTTTGCAGATGTGATTAGGAGATATGATGTAAAGATTGATCATTGGCATCAACAATCTGGTAGGCTTTTTAAATGCTATCTCAAGTGTTCTAGTAAGAGAAAGACAAGGCCAGACAACAGGGGCTCATGTTTGTAATCCCAGCTACTCAGGAAGCTGAGCTCTGAGGATCCTGGTTCCAAGCCAGCCTGAGCAAGAAAGTTCATGACACTAATCTCCAATTAACCAACAAAAAGCTGGAAGTAGAGCTGTGGCTCTAATGGTAGAGTGGCAGCCTTGAGAAGAAACAGCTAAGGGACAGTACCCAGGCCCTGAGTTGAGCTCAAGCCACAACACTGGTGCATACACCACACACACACACACACACACACACACACACACACACACACACACACCTTCCCAAATAACTATGATAAGTTTTCCTGATAGGTAGATTTTAGAGGACCATCTAAAAGGTGTTTAATGTTAAACCAGAAAACCAGAAATGGAGCTGTGGCACAAAATGGTACAGTGCTGGTCTTGAGCAAAAAACTCAAAGACAGCACCCAAGCCCTGAGTTCAAGCCTCACAAATGACAAAAATAAAAACAAAAAATAAAACATTAACATCATTCAATTAAATTGTTGAAGACCAATTCTAAGAGACATTATCTGCAAAAATGCTTGAGATAGAGCAGAAAACAATTCCAGGTGTTCAGCAGCTACAAAGACAACACTCAGAGGTGCCTAGGCCTGCCCCTCCAGAAGCTTAAATCTAATGTTAATGGGAAAGGAAAGGAAATGCAGCCATATGTTAAGTAGATCATTATCCTGGCTCTAGAGAACTGGGCGCATTAGGAAGACAAACAGCATACTGGGAAAACATTGAGGCCCAGGTTCCTTGTGAGGTAACTACTACCCACCCCCTGTAGGCTGGTTAGTGAGCTTTTCAGCAGATGGTTGATTTACCTTTCTTATTTCACTCTCCCACTTAACCTGAAAGGAGGAGAATTCTCAATTTTCAAACCAGATGTGCCTAAATGTTTAACTCCAGGAAAATACACACAAAGACATGGCTGGTGACTTGGTTGTTAGTAAGCAATGTTATAAAGAGGAGGATTGGAGGTTTCTTCTTGCAACTAACGCAGTATGACTTTTATTCTAAAGTACTGAAGATTGCTAGATTTCTCTTAGCAAAGAACTGCCATTTCCTTCCCAAAATTCTGCCCAAATATTTTCCTTCCCAATAACTGTGTAGCACGTTACTTAAAAGAACTAAGAGTTAAACTAGGCACCACCATGGCTCATACTTGTAATCCTAGCTCCTCAGGAGGCTAAGATTTGAGGACAGGGGTTAGAAGCCAGCCCAAGAAGAAAAGCCCAATGAGACTAATCTCTAATTAATCAGTAGAAAAGCCAGACTGGAGTGTAGTTCAAGTGGTAGAGCATCATTTGAGTGATAGATAACAGAACAGCAAGAGTTCAAAGCCCTGACTTGAGTCTCACACCAGAAGAAGGAAAACAGGAAGGAAGGAAGGAAGGAAGGAAGGAAGGAAGGAAGGAAGGAAGGAAGGAAGGAAGGAAGGAAGGAAGGAAGGAAGGAAGGGAGGGAGGGAGGGAGGGAGGGAGGGAGGGAGGGAGGGAGGGAGGGAGGGAGGGAGGGAGGGAAGGAGGGAGGGAGGGAGGGAGGGAGGGAGGAAGGAAGGACAAGTTGAGAGTTGAAGGCAACTGCTTTATCCTTATGAAAAGGATCTGCCTCAGGAAATTTGCATATGCTTTCCCTCGAAGGAAGAAGATGAATAATAAATTTAATTAGCTCAGTGCTTTTCTTGAAATGTGTCTGAAAGCAGATGACAGATCTCCATAATCAAACTACCACCCACACTTGAATTTTAGACTATTTTCTCCAAAGGGGAATGCACTGGTTTATAACTGTTGTGGCTTATAAATACACAGTTATTTTTATCTTGTTTTCTATGCTGGATGTGGCTTTTTCATATACATAAATGAGGAAGAAAACCTTCTTTACATGAGAAAACTTATAATTCATTGCTGATGAGTTCTGTTAATCATATAAATTTGTGTACTATCAACTCTGAGCAGGCCTCCATTGGCTCAGCACAAGTCGCATCTATCTTCTTTCCTTCCTTCCTTTCTTCCTTCCTTCTTCCCTTCCCTTTCCTTTCTTTCCTTCCTTCCTTCATTTCTTTCATTAGATTTTATTATGTTCATGATTAATTCTTCTGACTGCAAGTTTATAAAAATATTTTAAGGAAAAACTGAATCCAGAATCACACGACTTACATTATACTGCAGCTGGGCACTGGTGGTCCATGCCTGTAATCCTAGCTACTCAGGTGGCTGAGATCTGAGGATCAAAGTTCAAAGTCAGCCAGGCAGGAAAGTCCAAGAGATTCTTATTTTCAATTAACCACCAAAACAGCAGGAAGTGCTGGGTGCTGGTGGCTCCAGCCTGTAATCCTTGCTACTCAAGAGGCTGATCTCTGAGGATCATGGTTGGAAGCCAGCCTCTTACCTCCAATTAACCACCAAAAAGCTGGAAATGGAGCTGCATCAAGTGGTAGAGCTCTAGCCTTGAGGTTGTGGGGAGGGAAAGAGAGGAGAGAAGGAGGGAAGGGGAACCTCCCTAGAGCAGGAGGAGATAATCTCATTCCCACAGAGACATAGAAGCTGCCAGCTGACTCAGACTTTGGGAGCTCTTCCCACAGTAGCCACATGCCACTCCTCTTGGGCAAACAAAGAAGCAGATGACTGCCATAAATCTTTATGGTAATAGGCAAAGTAAACTGTTTCCTACCTCAGTCCACACTGAAGCATTTCAAGTGGATTTAAACTAGCCCTCTGCAACTAGAGATTGTTTTTCTAGTGGTTTCAAAGCTACCTAGATCTTCTTACTACATATTATTTCTGTACATTATTCATATCTACAGTGAGAAGTTTAGCATAGTAAGCTCTGTGAAGCTCTCGTTTAGTCACCTTGACTCACTGAAGTTAAATGTTAGCTCTCTCTCTCTCTCTCTACTAGGCCTTGAACTCAGGGCCTGGACATGGTCTCTTAGTTCTTTTCCCTCAAGGCTGGCGTTCTTACTACTTGAGGCACAGCTCTACTTGTAGCTTTTGGGTGGTTAATTGCAGACAAAAGTCTCCCAAACTTCCCTGCCTGGATTGGCTTTGAACTTTGATCCTCAGATCTCAACCTCCTGAATAACTTGGATTACAGGTAGGCATGAGCCACCTGCACCCAGCCTACTTAACATTAGTACCTTAGGGACCAATTGCCCGGCACAGGACTTCATCAAGGAAAACTAACCACAACAATTAGAGTATGACCTGTACTAAGGTAGAGATAAGGTAGAGAGGTAGTTAGTTAGTTTAGGTACAGTTTCTGTAGGCTCCTGGACTAGAAAGAAAACGAACTTTTCCAGGAGAGAAAAGCTTGATGTTAAGACTCAGAGAATAAAGTTACTCAAACAAAACACTGCCTGCGTCACAGCACTTGCAGCGTCTCCATTGGACCACCTGGGCCAAGGCTCCTCCCAGAGCCCACCCTCCCGAACATGCCCCTTTCCACCACGCCCTCTCCGTCTCTAGGCCAGCCCCACGGGCTTAATTAGCCCTGATGCAAGCTAGCCCAAGGTTCTATCTCCAGAGGTGACCTCTCTCTTGGGTTATGTTCCTCACACCTAATTCCCTGTTAGCATCCTGGCCTAATAGTATACCAGAACCCCGACTCCATACTCCCTATCATCTTTCCTATTCCCCTTCAATGTAAGGAAGCCTCTACCACTCCCCAGACATAGAATGTGGGGTTCAAAAGTAAAATCTTTTTTTTTTCAACGGGGGGATACCAAGAAAGGGGTGAGAAAAATGGCCCCTTCTCTTTGTTCTCCCTGCACCCTTCCTGGAAGTCCTCGCACAGCATCTGTAACCCAGGTAACTGGCAACCTGGGGGCAGTGGGAGGTCCCCCCAAGCTCTGAGGTCACTTTCTCTTCCTCTGAGGTCACAGCCTCACCCCCCATATAATCAATCTCCATAGTCATCCCTCTGCACACTGCATCTTGTGCGGGCCTGCAGCTTGCCTCTCCCTAAGAACCTCACAGAGGTCTCCTTTCTCAATCCTTACAGTGACAGTGCCCCAAAGCAAGAAACATACTCCTTACCTGACTTTTGAAATGGTAACCCCTCTGTACAACATCTTAATAATAATAAAGTTACATTAAAAAATAGTCTCTCTTCTCAGTTTTTTCCCTCATCTAATTTAAATCTGTTGATCATGCCTTGTGTGTGTATTTCTCCTGCTCATTTGAGACAGGTCCGAAAAGGCCTCTAAAACCCTCCACCTAAACTACTATGACAGTAGTTAAAATTTCTATTTTATTTTATTGTGCCAGTCTTGGGGCTTGAATTCAAGGCCTGGGCATTGTACTTAAGCTTTTTTTGCTCAAGGATAGCACTCTACCACTTGAGTCAAAGCACCATTCCATGGGGATATGGCCTAGTGGCAAGGGTGCTTGCCTCCTGTACATGAGGCCCTGGGTTCAATTCCCCAGCACCACATATACAGAAAACGGCCAGAAGTGGCACTGTGGCTCAAGTGGCAGAGTGCTAGCCTTGAGCAAAAAGAAGCCAGGGACAGTGCTCAGGCCCTAAATCCAAGCCCCAGGACTGGCAAAAAAAAAAAAAGTACCATTCCACTTTTAGCTGGTGTGTGTGTGTGTGTGTGTGTGTGTGTGTGTGTGTGTGTGTGTGTGTGTGTGTGTGTTTAATTGGAGATAAGAGCCTCATAGACTTTTCTACCTCTGCTGGCTTCAAACTTCAACCTTCATGCCCTCTCACATATCCAGGATTACAGGCACAAGGCACTGGAACCCGGCCATCCTTTGTGAGTGAGTGTGTGTGTGTTAATCATTGTAGAGCACCTTTTATTTTTTTAATTTATTTATTTATTTATTTATTTATTTTTGCCAGTCCTGGGCCTTGGACTCAGGGCCTGAGCACTGCCCCTGGCTTCTTTTTGCTCAAGGCTAGCACTCTGCGACTCGAGCCACAGCACCACTTCTAGCCGTTTTCTGTATATGTGGTGCTGAGGAGTTGAACCCAGGACTTCATGTATATGAGGTAAGCACTCTTGCCACTAGGCCATATTCCCAACCCCATCTTTCTATTTTTAATTAGTTCTCCTTCCAGGAATTACCAGAAACCATTTCACAGACTGTCAGAACTTTTCTGAAAGGAAATTTAGTTAGTTTTGTGTCAATACTAGGGCATGAACTCAGGGCCTGGGCACATCCCTTAGCATTTTCCCCTCCAGGCTGGCCACAGCTCCACTCCTGGCTTTTTGGTGGTTGACTGAAGATATAAATCTCACACAGATTTGTGTGCACAGCTGGCTTTGAACAAGGGTCCTCATACCTCAACCTTCTCAGTAGTTAGGATTACAGACACTGTTGGCATCCAGCACCTTTTCATATTTTCAGTACCATTTGCATTTCTTCTCCTTTTAGAAAAATTTTCTTTCTTGATTTGTAGGAATTGTTTAGATTTGGGGCTCATAAACTGTCTATAAGAGGAGTTAAAATGGTGTGTGTGTGTTTACCAGTCCTTGGGCTTGAACTTAGGGTCTGGGTACTGTCCTGGAATTTTTGTGCTCAAAGCTAGTGTTCTACTACTTGAACCACAGCTCCATTTCTGGCTTTTTGGTAGTTAATTGAAGATAAGAGTCTCAGACTATTTTGCCTGGGCTGGCTTTAAACCTCGATCCTCAGATCTCAGCCTCCTGAATAGCTAAGTGTGAACCATCAAGTTTTTTTTAAATTGGTTTTTAGAGTTTGTTTGTGTTTTAAAATGCAATCAAACTTTTCTGTAAATTTGAGATTTTTTAACTGATTTGTTATATAACATATTTTCTTCTAGTATTCATACAGTTTCTATTTTTAGCCATTTAGAATTTATACTGGTATATGGTGTGCAGACTGAGTCCGTTTTTATCTTTTTCATATGACTATCCAGTTGTCCCAAAATTGCTTGTTAAAAGATTATAACTCCCTACTGGTTTTCACCATGTCTTAATTTCCATGTGTAGCTAGGTTATTTCTGGATTTTCTATGTGGCTTCATTAATTGTCTGTTTGTTCATTTGCCAATACAATTTTTTTCTAATTATAGACACTATGTAATATGTTTTAACATCTGGTTTAAGATCAAAGTCCTCTGTCATTATTTTTCCTTTTTTGTGTGTTTTCCCAGGCTATTTTATTTTTCCAAATGAAATGTATAATCAGTTTGTGAAGCTTAGAAAAACAATCTGATTATAAGTATATTAGCAGAAAATACCCTTTACAATAATGAAACATCCTTTTCAAGCCCAGTATAGCTTATATCTACGTGTGTGCGCACCCATGCCTGTACTAGGGATTGAACTTTGGACCTCATACTCTTGCTAGGCTTTTTTCTCTCAAGGCTGACAATCTTGCATTTTGCTACTTAATTAGGAGATAAGTGTCTCTTGGAATTGTCTGACCTGGCTGGCTTGGAACTGAGATCCTCAGATCTCAGCCTCCTGAGTAGCTAGGGTTATAGGCATGAGCTACTGGCACCTGGCTTATATCTATTTTTACATCTTTCAGGAACATTTAACTCATACATGTTTGGGGCATATTTTATTAGATTTATGCCTATGTACTTTTTTTTTTTTTTTAACTGGACCTGGGGCTTAACCTCAAGGCCTGGGTGTTGTCCCTGAGCCACTTTGTGCTCCAGGCTAGTGCTCTCCCGCTTGAGCCACAGCTCTTTTCTGGCTTTTGCTGAGTAGTTTATTGAGGATAAGAGTCTCACTGACTTCCCTCCTGGGCTAGCCTCAAACCACAATCCTCAGATCTTAGCCTCCTGAGTAGCTAAGATTATAAGCGTGAGCCACCAATACCTGGCTGCCTAAGTACTTTATTTGTGCCAGTCCTAGGGTTTGAACTCTGGGCCTTGGCACTGTCCCTGAACTTGTTTTGCTCAAGGCTAATACTCTACCATTTGAGCCACAGAGCCACTTCCAGCTTTTTTTGTTTATGTGGTATTGAGGAATCAAACTCAGGGTTTCATGCATGCTAGGCAAGCACTCTACCACTAAGTCACATTCCCAGCCCTACCCAGAATCTCTCTGTCTCTTTTTGCCTATTGGTCCTATTGGTCATAGGGCTTGAACTCAGGGCCTGGGTGCTGTTCCTGAGCTCTTTTGTTCAAGGCTGCTGCTCTAACACTTGAGCCACAGCACCTCATATCTTTCTATATACTAATTTAAAATCCTATTTAATAGCTTGTCTTGTATGTTGGTAGTTATTTGAGTGATTTTTTTTTGGTTGGGGTTTTTTTTAACTGTATTTTTTTTTTTTTTGTCTTTTCTTTTTTGGTACTGAGGATCGAACCCAGGACGTTGCACTTGCTAGGCAAGCGCTTTGCCACTGAGCTACATCCCAGCCCTTGAGTGATTTTTAAAAAATGTATACCACAATAAATCTGTAAATACAGATGATTTTACCTCTTCCTTTCTAATTTATATTCCTCTCTCTAGTGGCACTGGATGCCAATTTCAAAGAGGCTTGGGGCAATGGTTGTGACTGGCTATCCATCCTTACATTGTGTCTGACTTGGGCATGTGTTAAGATGCTGGCTTTGGAGCTGAGATATTGTATTAATTCCTGGTGCACATTTTGTATTTCCAGTAAATATATCACTGTCTTTCCATTAAAGCTGAGATGATACTTCAGTAATGGAGCGAAATTACCCAGAATAGTTGCTTTTCAAATCTTGGTATGCATACTGATCACCAAGGGATCTTATTTAAGTACTGATTCTGATTCAGGAGGAATAGGATGGGGGGCTGAGATCGCTATTTTTAACAAGCTCCCAGGGTAAGCTGGGATGCTGTAGCTCAAAGTGGACCACACTTGGAGTAGCAATGCTATAAACCAAAAAAATCATTTTCTAATATTGATTTTCAAAATATACTTTAAAACAATTCAAAGTAGAGCAAATAGTTGTGAAAATTTCAGAAGGGGGGTTCCTTTCCTCCCTCCCTCCTTCCTTCCTCTCCCCTCTATCTTTCTTTTTTTTTTCGGCCAGTCCTGGGCTTGGACTCAGGGCCTAAGCACTGTCCCTGGCTTCTTTTGCTCTGCCACTTGAGCCACAGCGACACTTCTGGCCATTTTCTGTATATGTGGTGCTGGGGAACTGAACCCAGGGCCTCATGTATACAAGGCAAGCACTCTTGCCACTAGGCCATATCCCCAGCCCCTTCCCTCTATCTTTCTTTTCTCTTTCTTCTTTCTTTTTCTGAGGGGGAAGTACTAGGGCTTGAACTCAGGGCCAAAACTCTCTCCTTTAGCTTTTTTTGCTCAAAGCTAGCACCCTAAGACTTGAACCACAGCTCTACTTCCAGGTTTTTGCTAGTTAATTGGAAATAAAAATTTGAGGCTGGCCTCAAACTATGATCTTCAAGACTCAGCCTCCAGAACAACTAGGGTTACAAGTGTGAGCCACTAGCATCAGCCTTGGTTTTGTGGATTTTTTTAATCTGAAGAGCCTGACTTTATTTCTCCAAGGACCATTGCTGTAGGACTAGAGAAGTTGTCTAATAAGCCGCACAGTGAGATGCAAGATATGACACAAAAGTGGCTTCTTGCCACACAGGAAGAGAAAGAGTTCTTTCTGTGCTATAGGAGGAGTCTAAAGAGACATTGTTGAAACATGCATATCCTGAAGGCTTAGTTAGGAAACATGCTGGGATACAGGTAGAAAATTCCAGAAGGGGGAGGGAGGATGCATGGTTCAGTGGTAGATCCTCAGCCAATGAGTGGAAAACAAGGGTCCAATACTAAGTCAAATACTGAGTCCCTATCTCAGACAAAAAAAGAAAAAAAAATGAAAAGAACATTCCAGATGGTTCATGAGATAATCCAAGAAAAAAAAAATGAGTTGCAGCTTCACATGAGTAAGACAGTGCCTGGAAGAATGGAGACCCTTTAGGAGGGACCAGTCAGATGCAAAGGACTTAGGCTGGGTACTCTTCCTGCAGCACCAGAAAATAACTTAAATGATCATGAAGAGATGGGTGCCAGTGGCTTGTACCTGTAATTCTAACCACTCAAGAAATTGAGATCTGAGGATCAGGATTTGCAGCCAGCTCCAGCAGGAACCTTTGTGAGACTCTTATCTCCAATTAACCACAAAATCACCAGAAATGGAGGCATGGTTCAAGTGGTGAAACACCAGCTTTGAGTAGAAAAAAACTCAGGGACAGTACTCAGGTATTGTGTTCAAGCCCTAGTACTGGCAAAAAAACAAACAAACAAATGTATTTTACACAAAGATATCATTTAAATTTTTATTGTACCAGTCCTAGGACTTGAACTCAGGGCCTGAGCACTGTCCTTGAGCTCTTTTGCTCAAGGCTAGCCCTCTACCACTTGAGCCACAGGGCCACTTCTTTTTCTGTTTATGTGGTACTGAGGAATCAAATGCAGGGTTTCATGAATGCTAGGCAAGCACTCTACCTACCACTGAGCCATCTTCCCAGACTGTCCTTGAGTTTTCTTGCTTAAGGCTAGAGCTCAACCACTTGAGCCACACACAGCTCCACTTCCAGCTTATTTTGGTGGTAAATTGGAGATGAGTCTTACCTAACTCTCTGCCTGGGCTAGCTTCCAACTATGATCTTCAGATCTCAACTTCCTGAGTTAAGATTGCAGGCAGGAGCCACAGACACCCAGCTTAAATAAATATGCCTGAATATAAATGCCTAAGCAATTCTGAAAGGGAAATTTGCAATCTGTGATGGATATAAAGGCTGTTATTTTCAAATCTTCCTTTAATGGTCTCTCCCACTGGTAACCATATCCTTTGTAGTTATTGCCACATTACATTATGACCTGTCACTTTAAGAGTCTATCTCAGGCTGGGTACAGATGGCTCACTCTGTAATTCTAGCACTCAGAAGGCTGAGAGCTGAGGATTGTGGTTCAAAGCCAGCCCAGAGGACTGGGAATATGGCTTAGGGGTAGAGTGCTTACTTTGCATGGATGAAGCCCTGGGTTCAGTTCCTCAGCACCACATAAACAGAAAAAGCCAGAAGTGGTGCTGTGGCTCAAGTGGTAAAGTGTTAGCCTTGAGCAAAAAGAAGCCAGCGACAGTGCTCAGGCCCTGAGTTCAAGCCCCAGGACTGGCAAAAAAAAAAAAAAAAAGACAACAAAGCCAGCCCAGAGACGATAGTTTGAGTTCAATTCCTAGGACCAGCATCCACAGACAAAAAAGAGTCTATTTCAACTAGACTAAGAGAAGTCATGGTTTTATTTCTTAATTGTATTGTTTGGCTAATTTTGCTTTTTGTTTTGCTGAAACTATGACTTGAACTTAGGGCCTGGAAGCTGTTTTTTAGTTTTTTGGCACAAAGCTGATCTCTACCATTTGAATCACAGAGCCACTTCCTGCTTTTTGCTAGTTAATTGGAGATAAGAGTTTCATGGACTTTCTTGTCTAGGCTGGCTTCAAACCCATATCCTCAGGTCTCAACACCTAAAACAGCTAAAATTCTAGTGGCATCTGACAAGAAATTCTTTTTTTTTTTTTGGCCAGTCCTGGGGCTTGGACTCAGGGCCTGAGCACTGTCCCTGGCTTCCTTTTGCTCAAGGCTAGCACTCTGCCACTTGAGCCACAGCGCCACTTCTGGCCGTTTTCTGTATATGTGGTGCTGGAGAATTGAACCCAGGGTCTCATGTATACGAGGCAGGCACTCTTGCCATTAGGCCATATCCCCAGCCCCTGACAAGAAATTCTTGATATTATTTATTTTAAAACTTAATATATAAGATAGGTTAAAAAAAAAGAAAAGAGAAAGGAAAAAAAGCCTAATGAATAAATGAATAATGATAAGTGTACTTCCTGTGAGCTGCTTTGTTGTTCTAGAGTAAGAAGTGAAAGGACGGCCCTCTATGAGCTGGGACCTGCTCTCTGGAAGTCAATGACACCATGGGAAAGCCAGTGCAGTGAGTATAACTGTCCTCTCAGAAAAACAACTGAATATTCTTTATGTGCCTTAGCGATAGAGTGCTTGCCTAACATGCATGAAGCCCTGGTTTCGATTTCTCAGTGCCACATAACCAGAAAAAGCCAGAAGTGGCTCTGTGGCTCAAGTGATAGAGCACTAACCTTGAGCAAAGAAGCTCAGGGACAGTGCCCAGGTCCTGAGTTCAAGCCCCAGGATTGGAAAAGCAAAACAAACAACAGCAACAACAGAAAGTTCCCATCAAGCACCTTTACAAGAGTTCCACATGAACAGTACAAGAAATGTATCCAATACCTAACGTATGAAACTGTAACCTCTCTGTACATAAGTTTGATAATAAAAATTTGAAAAAAAAAAAAGAGTTCCACATTTATCCATTATTATTCTTCCTCCCCCTCCCCCTCCTCCTCCCCCTCCTCCTCTTCCTCCTTCTCCTTCTTTTGGCCAGCCTAGGGCTTAAACTCAAGGCTTGGATTCTGGCCCTGAGCTTCTTTTGTCCAAGGCTAATGGTCTCCCACTTGAGCCACAGTTCCACTTCTGTTTTTTTGGTAATTTATTGGCAATACAGTCTTGTGGTCTTTCCTTCCTGAGTTGGCTTTGAACCATGAACCTCGGGTCTCAGCCTCCTGAAAAACTAAGATTACAGAGCTACAAGGACCTGGCCCTTTCCTCCCCCCCCCCCCCTCCGCCCCCACTCAGGCCTGATGGCTTTTCTTCATGTTATCTCTTATAATCTATAGTTTAACAACCTTCCTGAGATATATTCAATTATTCCTTATTTGATTGTTTGAAGAAAGAACCACAAAGTTGTTGGGGTGTGTGCGTGTGTGTGTGTGTGTGTGTGTGTGTGTGTGTGTGTGTGTGTGTGTGATTTTCAGTTGTTTTGTTTTGTTTTCTGAGCTGGTCCTGGGTCTTGAACTCAGAGCCTGGGCACTGTTCCTGAACCTCTTTTGTGCTCAAGGCTAGTGTTGTTCTACTTGAGCCAAAGCTCCACTTTTGGCTTTTTTTTTTTTTTTTTTTGGTAGTTAATTGAATATAAGAGTCTTACAGACTTTCCTGTCCAGGCTGGCTTTGAACTGCAGCCTCTGGAGTAGCTAGGATTACAGGCATGAGCCATCAGCACCCACCTAGACCTAAATTTTAAGGCTAAGACATGGGCTTGATTCTGCTTGGAGCTAGGATCTTTCCACACTGGTGTTGACTATAGTTGGAAAGAGGCCAGGTGACAGCAGGTGAGCCTTTCTGCTCTTTTGGTCCTCACACCATCAAGATATGGCACCCAAACATCAGCCACTTGAGAGAGACAGAAGGAGGGGGAGAGAGAGAGAGAGAGAGAGAGAGAGAGAGAGAGAGAATGCACAGGATTCTTGGGTGTCATGGTTCAGAAGAGGAAGTGGAAGCAGTGTCAGCAAAAAACAAACCAACAACTGAGGCCATAAAATATATAGCACACAAATATGTCCTAGCACGTTCAGAATTTGGTAGTGTTTTTATTTTTGTGACATATTTGATATGAAATTTTTCCAGAGGGAAAAAATAATACCTTAGATGTCTGTTTCCACTTTGCATTTTCATATTGACCACAGTTCTAGAGGAAAGCTGTCAGAAAAACAACTTCACAGAAAAATCCTCCCCAAGTTAGTGTAGAAATAAATTTATGTAACAAATATTTCTGAGATACAAGTGTAGTGCAATGATAGCTGAGACCAAAAAACAAACAAACAAACAAAAAAAACCCTCATATATGGGGCTAGGAATGTGGCCTAGTGGTAGAGTGGCTTGCCTTGCATACATGAAGCCCAGGGTTCAATTCCTCAGCACCACATATACGGAAAAGGCCAGAAGGGGCGCTGTGGCTCAAGTGGTAGAGTGCTAGCCTTGAGCCAAAAGAAGCCAGGGACAGTGCTCAGGCCCTGAATTCAAGCCCCAGGACTGGCAAAAAAAAAAAAAAAAAAACCTAAGATAAGAAGTGCTGCAGGAAGGAAGTCCCATTGGGCTGTGAAGTGAAAATGGGGTTGGGTGAGATTTGAGTGCACCCCTGCCTGATCCCTTGTTACAATGCCGCTGGCTAGTCATCTGGGCATAACAGAGATTGCCCTGCATTGTGAAGTTAGGTGAGAATCCGTGAGGAACTGTGTGTGAGCCAGATACTACTCAGTCAGGTGTATGGTCTTCAGTACTCAGGGAAGTGAAGATGGGAGGATCACGGTTCAAAGTCAGCCCTGGCAGAAAAGTCAGTGAGACTCTTTTCTCCAATTAGTAACAACAAAAATTGGGAGTGGTGTTCTGGCTCAAGTGGTAGAGAAAAAAATCTTGAGCAAAAAAATGAAGCAAAAATGTGAGGCCCTGAATTCAAGCCCAGTACTGGCAGAAGATAAGAAGGAGGGAGGAAGGGAGGAAAGGAGGAAGGCAGGAAGGGAGGAAGGGAGGGTGGAAGCAATTATCTCTATATTTAACATATGACATTTTAGAATTTTAGTTTTCTTCTCTAACATTGGATCTTGGGGTTAGCCAATTAGCCAATTAAGCTCTTTGAATTTTAGTTTGTTTGTTGTTTTTTTTAATCTCAAAGATGAGCATACTTCCTAGCTGGAACTGAAACTCAAATGAAAAAAATATATATCAAGGCACTCTGCAAACTGTGAAGTGTTTTCAAACTTAAGTTATTGATAGTATAAGGGACATTGGTACTTTGGGCTTATCAACAAAGAAATATCCACTCTAGTGGTTGGAGACCTGTGGCTCAGTTAGTAGAGTGAGCTAAGTCTCAGACCTACTAAAGAAGGAAAGAAAGAAAGAAAGAAAGCAAGAAAGAAGAAGAAGAAGAAGAAGAAGAAGAAGAAGAAGAAGAAGAAGAAGAAGAAGAAGAAGAAGGAAGGAAGGAAGGGAGACAGAGAGAGAAAGAAAGGAAGGAAGGAAGGAAGAAAAAGAAAGAAAGGAAGGAAGGAAGGAAGAAGAAAGAAAGAAAGAAAGAAAGAAAGAAAGAAAGAAAGAAAGAAAGAAAGAAAGAAAGAAAGAAAGAAAGAAAGAAAGAAAGAAGGAAGGAAGAAGAAAGAAAGAAAGAAAGAAAGAAAGAAAGAAAGAAAGAAAGAAAGAAAGAAAGAAAGAAAGAAAGAAAGAAAGAAAGAAAGAAAGAAAGAAGAGAAAGAAAGAAAGAAAGAAAGAAAGAAAAGAAAACTTCATTCAGTGTGGAGACATCTCAAGATAAGTGGGGAGCCAGGCCATGCAACCAAAGAAGAGAAAATGTTCTTATCACTGGCAGGTTTAGCAGACTCAGGCAGACTTTGAAACGTTGCCTGGACTTTGGGACTTAATGGCATACCCAAAAGCACAGAGTCAAAGATTCACCTGAGCAGCTGAGGTGATGGTGGAGCACAGACTTCGTGCCGGCACCCGTGCGGGGTGGTGGCACCAGCAGCACCAGTGGCCATGCAGTGAGTTACTCATGGCCAAGACTTGTGTCGCTCTCTCACCCAGTGTCAGCTAAGGGTGGGATTCTGGCTGTGCCTCATTTTGCCTGGAGTGTACCCAAGTTGAGCTCTCCACACTTTGCCTGGATCCTTTCACATTTAAGATACACAAGGGCGGGGCTGGGAATATGGCCTAGTGGCAAGAGTGCTTGCCTCATATACATGAAGCCCTGGGTTCGATTCCCCAGCACCACATATTTAGAAAACGGCCAGAAGCGGCGCTATGGCTCAAGTGGCAGAGTGCTAGCCTTGAGCAAAAAGAAGCCAGGGACAGTGCTCAGGCCCTGAGTCCAAGACCCAGGACTGGCAAAAAACCAAAAAACAAACAACAACAACAACAAAAAAAAAACGATATACAAGGGCAAAGCAGGCAAGCCAGGGTTTCACACCTGTAATCCTAGCAACTTGGGAAGCTGAGATCTGAAGATCAAATTTTGAAGCCAGCCTGCATAGGAAAAATCCACAAGACTTTTTTTTTTTTTATTGTCAAACTGATGTACAGACAGGTTACAGTTTCATACATTAGGCATTAGATACATTTCTTGTACTGTTTGTTACCTCCTCTCTCATTCTCCCCCTCCCCCCTCCCCCTCCACAAGACTCTTGTCCCCAATTAACCAGCAAAAAGAAAAAGGCAGAAGTGGAGTGGTGGCTCAAGTGGTAGGCTAAACATAAGGAATAGAGCCTGGCCCTAAGTTGACACCCCAGTACTAGCCTTCTGAGAACAGAGAAAGGAAGGAAGGAAGGAAGGAAGGAAGGAAGGAAGGAAGGAAGGAGGGAGGGAGGGAGGGAGGGAGGGAGGGAGGGAGGGAGGGAGGGAGGGAGGGAGGGAGGAAGGAAGGAAGGAAGGAAGGAAGGAAGGAAGGAAGGAAGGAAGGAAGGAAGGAAGGAAGGAAGGAAGGGAAAGAAAAGAAAGAACTAGAATAAGCCATGTTCCAGAAGAGCCTACAGTGAAGGAAGTTACTATTAACATCTAGCGAAGGAAATTAAAATGATTCAAGCTGGTGTGCTGAGTGAGACAAGTGACTGCTATGCTGAGTCCTGTTGCCAGTTCCCAAGACAGTTTATTTAAAATAAGTTATACAATGCAGGTGATCAGTGGCTCATCCTGTAATCCTAGCTACTCAAGAGGCTGAAATCTGAGGATCCAGGTTCTAAGCCAACCCAGGCAAGAAAGTCCTATGAGACTTATCTCCAATTAACCACCAGAAAGCCTGAATGGAGGTATGGCTCAAGTGGTAGAGTGCCAACCTTGAGAGCTAAAAGCCAAGTGAGATTTCAAGGCCCTGAGTTCAAGCCCCAGTACAAGACAGAAAGAAAGAAGAGAGAAAGAAATAGAAAAGAAGGAAGGAAGGGAGGGAGGGAGGGAGGGAAGAAAGAAGGAAGGGAGATCTGCAATTCATGACAGGAGTCAGAGAACGGGATTTGGCAATATGCAGTTCATGGATAATATCCATGAATGCCAAGGATTACAGAAGATGAGAAGAGAACCTAGTTTTGTACCTGTGGTATGTGTAGTGTTTGTTTCGTATCAAATTATGATTATTTGGTGACTGTTTTTCCCATTGAAAAGCTTAATAAATAGTTTACTCTGGTTAGAAGATCCAATAATTTAATCTTGCTAAGTATGTGCAATGTTAGCACTGTTTACAATAACTCAAGGCTAATGTTTTAATCTTTTTAAATGTTTTAATTGTTGGTATAATTAAAGCATAATTAAAGCTTAAATAGCATATATCATAAATCATAGTCATGTTGTATCTTCTGTCATGTTTTAAAAAATAAACATGTAGACAAAGATGAGTCTTGAAATTATTTCCTCCTTCCTGGGCTCTAGCATTGTTTTTTGTTTGTTTGTTTCATTACTCAACTGTGTCCAGCTTTTGATAGGTGAAAAGCCACCTGGCAAGTTGCCATTTCAAAGTTCTTTTTTGTTTTTTTTCTGCTGGTCATAGGGCTTGAACTCGGGGCTGGGCACTATCCCTGAGCTCTTCAGTTCAAAGCTAGTGCTCTACCACTTTGAACCACAGCACCACTTTCAATTAACCACTGGTGGTTAACTGGAGAAAACAATCTCATGGACTTTCCTGCCCAAGCTGATTTTTAACTGCCATCCCCAGATCTCAGCCTCCCAAATAGCTAGGATTACAGGTGTGAAATACAGTCACCTGGCCATTTCAAAGTTCTTAAAGAGTTGTAGGAGCAACAACTCATAAAACAGAGCCAATTCATAGCTATTGGCATATTCAGAAATGGAGCCCAAAGTCAAACTCCTTATTTTTATTTTCAAGCCATCTATTTATATCATTGATCATGCTTTTTGCTCTACAACCAGTAGATTGTGTGATCTGAAGGAATTCTCAGAAGTATTTATACTTAAGAAATAAAAATATCCAATCTAGATACCCAGTAGCTTACGCCTGCAATCCTAGCTACTCAGGCGGCTGAGATCTGCCAGCCCAGGCAGGAAAGTCCTTGTGTCTATTATATCAAATTAAGCACAAAAGAGCCAAAAATAGACCTTTGGTCCAAGTGGCTTTTTTTGAGTAAAAAAAAAGCCACTGGAGTAAAAAAAAAAAGCCACTGGACAATAGTCAGCCCCTCAATTCAAGCTCTAGTGCATGCACACACGCATGCACACACGCGCATGTGGATGTGCACGTGCACACATACACACACAAAACCAAACCAAAAAAAAAGATTTTTTAAATAGTTAAATGCACTTGTTAAGATACCGCAGTTTCCAGAGAGCTATTGTCCTCTCACCAGCCTTGTCATCTCATGAGTAAAGTCTCTTTTTTCCCATTTATTGGTATTTGTGATAAAATTGTGACAGTGTCAAACTAAAGTAATTTATTTCCTTGCTAATGTAATGGCATTACAATATTCAAATGATCCTTGTCTTTGTTCCTGGAACATTTCAAAGAAACATGCAGACAGAATTTCCTTAGCACGCTATTTCATCAGGAGACACAAACACTATAATGTTAGTGGGGAGAAAAATTACAAGAGACAATTCATGAAGTATCAAAAAAATGTTCTTGGACATTGAATGTCTATCTGAATGACATGAGTTCAAAAATCAGTAGGCAGGGATGTTTTGTGGCTGCCAGTGATACCTTCAAAGATGGTCTGAGAGTCAAACCAAGAAGTAGCCACTTAAATAATTGCACGTAATCATCTCTGCCTAATTAGAAGAGATGGTAGGAATGAATCTGTGCTTTTTCTACTGTTTCATTCCTTAAATCCGCACATATCAAAGATGTGCTACCAAGAACAGAGAAATAATTTTCTCCTTCCCCAGACCCTAACATGATCTTTTCTGTCTTCATAAGAACTCTCCTTGCTGGATACTGGTAACTCATGCCAGTAATCCTAGCTACTTGGGAGGTTAAGATCTAAGGATTTGAAGTCAGCCAAGAACAAGAATGTCTGAGAGACATTAACCACCAATTAGCCACCAAAAGGGCAGAAGTAGAGCTGTGGCTCAAGAGGTAGAGCACTAGCCTTGAGCAAAAAAGCTCAGAGACAGCTCCTAAGCCCTGAGTATGGACCCCAAGAAAAAGAAAACCATCAAGGCACAGTTATAGTGGCTTGTACTCCCAGATACCTTCCCTGACCACATCAAATGATTTCCAGTTCTAAGCTTGACATGGTTCCTATTGGCTTTGTTTCTGTTATCACATCTCAGCATCTAATAGGCTTCCCCCTCCTCCATTGTAATAGTTACAGCCACCTTGAAAGTTAGCAACTCCTGCAGCCTTTCATGATCTCCTTTACTAGTCCATACTCCAAATCAACTCAATTGATGTATACAAAGTGCTTTGAACAATGACTGGAATATAAACTGGATATGAGCCTAGGGTGCCATCAACATCAAGTGTTAGATCACTTGTCCAAGATTCTTTTCTCTGATTCCTCCAAGCCTTAATGCTTCATACCACATAAATTTACTTTCATTATCTTGTTTACTGGATGTCTCCCTCCCTCATACAGGACAGTAAATAGTTGTTGCATGAATGCATATTGTCTCCCCTGCTAAGTCCTCTACAGCCACAGAGACCAACACAGTGTCTCAGGAGATTAGATTAAATATCAGAAAAGTCTGGAATCCTGAGGCCTTTGCAGATAGTGGTGCATCTGAAGAGGGAGCCTCAATGAGAGATACCCAACTGGCTAAAAAAAAAAAAAAATCATTGGGGTGTTAGAAGGGGAGGGAGGCTAGGTGCTAGTGGCTCATACCTGCTATCCTAGCTTCTCAAGAGGCTGAGATCTGAGAATCAGGTTTAAAGCTAGCTAAGGCAAGAGAGTCCTTGAGACTCGTATTTCCAATTAACTAGCAAAATGCCAGAAGTGGAAGTATGGTTCAAATTGTAGAGCTCCAGCCTTTAGCAGAAAAATCCAAGCAAGAGTGTGAGGCCCTGAGTTCTAGCCCTAGGACCGGCAGAAGAAAAAAAGAAAGACAGTCCAGGACTATTTCTTTCATAATATCTAATGGTGTTTCTGTATTGAAATAATCTCTAAAGTTATAGTGTAGAATATTGTGAAGATGTCATATATAGGTAGTACAGGGTGGTTTTTAGGAATCATTATTTTGAATATCTATGTACCTTAAGATATTCTTGTCCAAATTTCATCAAAAGATTTCAATGAGTTTAGGAAAGCATCCCAAAATAGACACTTCACAGGAATCTATAGAGAAGCAGGGTTTGTTATCTGAGTAATGTGAGCCTGCTTGGAATTTGGAATTCAAGCTCCACCATCTCTTACAAGGTGTCTGCTATGCCTTCTTTATGAAGGATACATTCCTAGCCAGGAACGTTAGATTCCAAATTCAGGGTCTGGGTCATTCAGAGCAGAATGACCCAGAAACTGATCAACACAATGCAGTGGCTATGGTAGATCCAGAGTTCTATCAACAGATCAGAAAGAAGTATCACCCTACTTAAGGGGCTGGTTAACTTCCAGAAAGTAACTAATCCCCTCTGAGCTTGTATTGTTTTATCTCAAAAGGAAGATAATTCACTAGAGTTATCTTACTTAGTTGTTATATCTAGTAAAATACCATGTGTGAATCATTTTTTTTATCTCTGAAAGATAATGAATCTTTGTTCCTTTGAGCTGTTTTGTTTTCTGTTCATTTTGGTTTTTGTGCCCATACTGGGGCTTGAACTCAGGGCTCATTTTGCTTTTACACTCAAGGCTCTACCACCTGAACCACAGCTCCACTTCTGGCTTTTTGCTGGTTAGTTGGAGATAAGAGTCTCTCAGACTTGTCTGAGAGCTGGCTTTCAATCAGGATCCTCACATCTCACCCTTCTGAGTAGCTAGGACTATAGGTGTGTCACATGGTACCCAACTGTTTTGATGTCTTTGATGCTTAACATTTGCCCTAATAAGTGATCTCTTCATTCTCAGGCTTCACTTTGATGGGTCTTAAATTTATGATTAAATTTCTATACCACTGCATTATTTCTTAGTCCTGCCTCTGGCCCAGCTCTTTCTTGAACTCCTAGAACTTAATTCCTAGAACCTAGAACTCCTAGAACCTCCCTCCCTTGTTCCTTCCTTCCTTCCTTCCTTCCTTCCTTCCTTCCTTCCTTCCTTCCTTCCTTCCTTCCTTCCTTTCTTCCTCCTTCCCTTCTTCCTTCCTTCCTTCCTTCCTTCCTTCCTTCCTCCCTTCCTTCCATCACCAGTCCTGGGGCTTGAACTCAGGGCCTTGGCACTGTCCCTGACCTTCTTTTGCTCAAGGCTAACACTCTATCACTTGAGCCATAGTTCCACCTCTGACTTTTTCTGTTTATGTGGTACTGAGGAATCAAACTCAGGGTTTCATGCATGCTAGGCAAGCACTCTGCCACTGAGCCACATGCCCAGCCCACAGAGCTTAATTACTTTTATAGCTTTTGTTTGACTCAGCTTCTAAATTGTAAGCTACATGCAACTTGCCACGTAAAAGCTGTGATTGAAAAGTGAGGACACAGGACCCATGCATTACAATCTGTATCAAGACCTCCATTTATTTGAGGGTAGAGAACAAGGCATGAAATATCACTTCTCTTTCAAAGAATAAAACCAGTTCCTTAGCTTTAAGAAAACTGACTAGAAAGAACCAATTTCCTTCTGGATACCAGTAGCTCACCATGCCTGTAATCCAATTTAGAATCTGAGGATAGAGATTTGAAGCCAGCCAGGGCATGAAAGTCCCTGAGACGCTTATCTCCAATTAACCAGCAAAAACTTAGAAGTAGAGCTGTGGTTCAGGTGGTAGAGCATTGGCTTTGAGTGAGAAACAAGTGAGCTCTGAGATCAAGCCCCAATATTGGTACACACACAAAAAAAGAGGAAAGTCAGATAATTGGAGGAAATCATAAAAAAAGCATGAATATTAGGAAGTGGATCATTAGGAATTGTGTTAGAAACTGCCTATCCCAATAATAACTAACACTATGTAAATAATACAATATATAATATTTATTGAGAGCTTATCATGTATCAGGAAATAATCTAAGCATTTTATGTATGTTAATTCATTTCATCCTCACAGAAAATCCTATTGGATAGATAAATTAATTTGGTGGGTTTTTTTGGTTTTTGGTTTGTTTTGTTGGTTGTAAGGAACTCAAGGCCTGGGCACTGTCCCTGAGCCTCTTTGTGCTCAAGGCTAGCACTCTACCACTTGAGCCACAGCACTGCTTCCAGTTTTTGAGTGATTAATTGGAGATAAGAGTCCCATGGGGACTTTTCTGCCAGGGCTAGCTTCAAACGGTGATCTCTGATCTTGGCCTCTTAAAAGCAGTAGCCAGGATTACAGGTATGAGCCACAGGCTCCCGGTTGGACAGATAAATTAGTAAGAGGGAGTGCCATGGCTACATAGTGTGGAGACATGAAGAATAACACTTTAGGTGGAAAAATCTGTATTAAAATGCTTCAATTGTCACAGCTAAATCTCTTCCAGCCACATCTCAAAGAAATCTTCTGTCTTATTCACAAGATATGTTTTCTCTAGCTAACTGCAAACAGAAGTTTCACCAAGTAACTCTTAGAATCTACCAGACCTGGGAGTAAGAAGGAAAAAAAATAAAACATACAAATAAACAACCATGTGAAATGGTATATGCCTAAAATTCCAGTACTTAGTACACGAGGCAGGAAGATCATGAGTTCAAGGCCAGTCTGTGATATCTGAGACTTTGTCTCAAAAAAAAAAGAAAAAAGAAACAAAAAAGGAAAGAAAAAGAAAAAGAGAAAGAAGAGAGGGAAAAGGAAAGAAAGGAAGGTAAGGAGGAAGGGAAGAGAGGGAGGGAGGGAAGGAGGGAGGGAGGAGGAAAGGGAGTGTGGGAGAGAAGGAGGGAGGGAGGAAGAGAGGGAGGAAGGAGAGATAGAGGGAGGGAATTTGAGAGAGAAGTAGAAAGGAAGGGAGGAAGGAAACAAGGAAGGAAATAAACTTAAAATTTAAAAACACTACTTTTCCCCTTTTTTGGAAGTGTTGAAGATCAAATCCAGTATCCGTCACATGCTAGGTAAACTCTCTACCACTGAACTCCCCACCTGCTTGAAAATCATATTTTCATGCACATTATAACTTATAAGTAAAATATAAATAAACTTATAATTATTTTTAATTAAATTTTATTGACAAGGTGATATGCAGAGGAGATACAGTTACATAATAAGGTAGTGAGTACATTGCTTGTCATATTTCTTACACCCTCCCTCATTTTTCTTTCCCTTTCTTAGTTCAGGTAAGCTTATATACAATATCCAGTGTACCAGAATCATATACAGTAACCACGTGGGGTATGCCAAAGGAAATTCACCTAGAACATTAAACGTAACGACAACAATAGAATCTTCCTGTGTCCTTCTCTTGGAGATCTTTTTGCTTATCCTCATCTTATATAATCATGTGTACATAGCTGTTGAGCTATTGTATCCTCTGACGGGTCTATCCTAGACCTTTTTATGTTTGTTTAGTAGTTGTTTGGTTTTGTATACATAATGTGAAGTCGCTGAACCAAACATGTGGACATACCATTTGAAAAGAAGTTTATTCTGCAGACCTGGTCTCTACTGTTTCCCCTCCCCTACCCCAACAGTCATATATCAAGGAGACCATGCGCCTTTGTTCTCTGTGTTCTTGGCTTGTCTCCCTCAACGTTAGTTGTTCAAGCTCCAACCATTTCCCTGCGAATATCAATATTTTATCATTTCTAATTGCTATGTAGTATTTCATTGTGTATAGGTACCACATTTTTTTGATCCATTCATCTGTAGTGGGGCATCTGAGTTGTTTCCATATTTTGGCTATTGTGAATTGGGCAGTGATAAACATGGAT
The DNA here is from genome assembly GCF_023159225.1 of Perognathus longimembris pacificus. NCBI lineage: Eukaryota > Metazoa > Chordata > Mammalia > Rodentia > Heteromyidae > Perognathus > Perognathus longimembris. The sequence continues at coordinate 57,401,348 of NC_063161.1, read as the reverse complement.
GTACAGATGTCTTTATGGTATCCTGAGACCAGTTGTTCAGGACAGATGCCTAGGAGTGGTATGGCTGGGTCATAGGATATGTCTATGCCGAGCTTTTTGAGGCACCTCCATACTGTTCTCCAAAGTGGTTGTACTAGTTTGTACTCCCACCAACAGTGGAGAAGGGTTCCTCTTTCCCACATCCTCTCCAGCATTTGTTGTTGCCTGAGTTCAGAGTATAGACCATTCTAACTAGAGTGAGGTGGTATCTCAGGGTTATTTTTATTTGCATTTCCTTTACTGCCAGGGATGTTGAACATTTCCTCATGTTTCTTTGCCATTTTTATTTCTTCTCCTGTGAAGTCTCTCTTTAGCTCCTTTTCCCATTTAATAATTGATTTACTGGGTTTTGAGGGGACTAGTTTTTTGAGTTCTCTGTAGATGACGGATATTAGGCCTTTGTTGCTCTGCTGGTGTAGATCCTTTCCCATATGGTTGTCTGGGCTGTCTTTCTACTTTAGTGGTTATGTCTTTAGCTGTGCAGAAACTTTTTATTTTGCAGTAGTCCCATTTGTCGAGTCTCTCCCCTATCTGTTGTGCCCCTGGAACTCTGTTCAGGAAGTTCCTACCTGTGCCTATAAATTCTAGTGTCTTTCCTACTCTGTCCTTCAGTAGTTTCAGGGTTTCAGGTCTGATGTTGAGGTCTTTAATCCATTTTGAGTTGATCTTGGTGCATGGTGATAGGCTAGGGTCCACTTTGAGTTTTCTACATGTGGCTGCCCAGTTTTCCCAGCACCAGTAGTTGAAGAGGCTATGTTTTTTCCATTGTATGCCTTTAGCTCCTTTGTCAAATATCAGCTGACTGTATAATTAAGTATAATTTACTTTTAATGTAAATTTATTTTCAAACATGACTTTTTAATTATTTCATTTTATTTTTTTATGCCAGTCCTGGCCCTTGAACTCAGGGCCTAGGCACTGTTCCTGAGCTTTTTTGCTCAAAACCAACACCCTACCACTTGAGCCACAGCTCCACTTATGGCTCTTTTTTTGGTAGTTAATTGGCACTAATAGTCTCATGGCTGGCTTTAAACCACGACCCTCAGATCTCAGCCTCCTGATTAAGTAGGATTACAGGTGTGAACAAACAATGACCAGCTATTTTAAAAAATACATCTGGAGGGCTGGGGATATGGCCTAGTGGCAAGAGTGCCTGCTTCATATACATGAGGCCCTGGGTTCGATTCCCCAGCACCACATATACAGAAAATGGCCAGAAGTGGCACTGTGGCTCAAGTGGCAGAGTGCTAGCCTTGAGCAAAAAGAAGTCAGGGACAGTGCTCAGGCCCTGAGTCCAAGCCCCAGGACTGGCCAAAAAAAAAAAAAAAAAAAATCTGGAAAATTATATTAATTTATAAAAATAAATCTTTCTATTATTTTCATCTTAAAAGTTGAACTGCTAAGTGTTGGGGAAATGGAGGAGAATGGGAAAGGAATAGGCAGGACTCATCATCAACAGGGGAGGACTTTTTATTGAGGAACAATGAGGGGCACAGATTTGGAGGTTGGAGTGGGGGGGTTTTGGAACCAGGCTTATATGAGATCTGAGAAAGGAGGCAGAGGTTAATGGAAGCCTCACTAGGTCTAGCAGGTTGGGGCACAAAGGGTTGTTTACAGCTGGGCCTAGGTGAAATGCCCTTTTTGCATATCAAAGCAGGTTCCCTGGTTGAGGTTCTGCCTGGTGACTTTATGGGCCTGAGGCAATAGAGTGGGGGGGGTCAATCCTTCACTAAGAAGAATCCTCTTTTGTTTATTTGTTTTGTTTTTGTTGCTAGTCCTGGGCCTTGGACTCAGGGCCTGAGCACTGTTCCTGGCTTCTTTTTGCTCAAGGCTAGCACTCTGCCACTTGACCCACAGTGCCACTTCTGGCTTTTTCTCTATATGTGGTGCTGAGGAATCAAACCCAGGGCTTCATGTATACTAGGCGAGCACTTTATCACTAGGCCATATTCCCAGCCCCAGCAAGAGTCATCTTAAACCATGACACCAGTGGCTCACACCTGTCATCCTTGCTACTCAGGAGACTGAGATCTGAGGATTGCAGTTCAAAGCCAGCCCAGGCAAGAAAGTCCATGAGACTCTTATTTCCAATAAACTACCCAGAAAAAGCCAAAAGTGACACTGTGGCTCAAGTGGTAGAGCACTAGCCTTGAGCACAAAAGAGGCCCAGCAACAGTGCACAGACCCTGAGTTCAAATCCCAGGGCCAACAAAAAACAAAACCAAACAAAACAAAACAACTCATCTTAAGTTTTCTATCTGAAAAACTGTCCAGGATACAAGACATCCAAATGAATTCAGTATCATTAAACTCTAATAGTTTATTTCCTGCTTTGCTTCAAAAAATTGCTGAGGGGGCTGACAATGTAGCTTAGTGGTAGAGTGCTTGCCTAGCATGCATGAAGCCCTGGGTTCAATTCCTCAATACCATGTAAACATAAAAGCCAGAAGTGGTGCTGTGGGCCAAATGGTATAATGCTAGCCTTGAGCAAAAGAACATCAGGGGCAGTGCCCAGGCCCCGAGTTGAAACCCCAGGACTGGAAACTTAATTAATTAATTAATTAATAAAATTGCTGAGGTGGGCTGGGGATATGGCCTAGTGGCAAGAGAGCTTGCCTCATATACATGAGGCCCTGGGTTCGATTCCCCAGCACCACATATACAGAAAACGGCCAGTAGTGGCGCTGTGGCTCAAGTGGCAGAGTGCTAGCCTTGAGCAAAAGGAAGCCAGGGACAGTGCTCAGGCCCTGAATCCAAGGCCCAGGACTGGCCGAAAAAAAAAAATTGCTGAGGTAACTGGCTCCCAGTTGGCCAACCCTAAAGACAAGAGCAAATTTCTCCTCTGAGAGAGTGTAGGCTCTTTGGGTTGGATGGAGGAATACTAATTGATTAGACTTTCTCCATTTCTGCTCTCCAAATTAGGGGTCAGTGAAAGAAGTAGGGTCACTCAGGATAGAAGGCACTGGAAATCCTCTTTCCTATTTTTAATAAAGACTAAAACAGTTGCTTACTATGTGAGCCATGTGGAAGGCATCCGGGATTCCTAGGCCACCCAGTGAGTGTCTATTTTCAAAACTCTGCTGGTTACAATGAGACATCCTCTAAATATCTGGAAGTCAGTTTCCAGTCAAATTAAAAATATCAATAACTGGGGCTGGGAATGTGGCTTAGTGGTAGAGTGCTTGCCTGGCATGCATGAGACCCTGGGTTCCATTCCTCAGCACCACATAAACAGAAAAAGCCGGAAGTAGTGCTGTGACTCCAGTGGTAGAGTGATATATATATATATATATATATATATATATATATGCCTACCACTGGTGGCTCTTGCCTTTAATCCTAGCTAGTCAGGAGGCTGAGATCTGAAGATCCTGGTTCAAAGCCAGCAGGAAGGTCTGTGAGACTCTTATCTCTAATTACCACCCAAAAACAGAAGTGCAGTTGAGGCTCAAAAAAGTTCAGGGACAGTGACCAGGCCCTGAGTTCAAGCCCCATGACTGAAAATAAAATAGGAGCAAATGAAACTCAGTAGTTCATGGTTAAAAGATTAATCCACCAAGAAAGATTAATTCCCTCAGGCAGTGAGGTTTATCCATGAATATATTCATATGACTTATCTCATGACCAGATCAAAGAATAATCAGCTCAATAGAAAAAAAAAAACTCTTTAAAGGATTTGTTAGAAATTGACACTATTAATAATTAAAGAAAATGTCTTAGTAAACTAAGTCTAGAAGAAGCGTATTCTTTTGGGGGGGGCTTTAAAGTATTAATATTAATTGTTGAGACAAGAAGGTCCATATTAACCATGCTTCTTGATTGTAATCACCCTTCTGTAATTCTCCCTCCTCTACCTCCCCCCCCAAACCAGTCTCATCAGGTTGCCTTGTTCTGTTTTCATACATGTATGTATAGCATTTTGTCTATATTCACTCTCCTTCTTACCCATGAATGCCTACACCCCAGATAAGAAATGTTTTAGCTTCCTAATATTTCTTTTTATTAAAGTACACATTAATTGTTCAAAGTGATTTCATTATGGTGTCTCAAATGTGCATATATCATAATTTAGCCAGATTTATTATATTTATATAGACAAATATGCACACATGATTATATAATATATAAACACATGATTATATATTATATATTGTCTAAAATCCACATATGAGGAAAATCACATGTCCTTTGTCCTTCTGAGTCTTGATGAAGCCTATTCTTGCCAGGTGCTGATAATCCCAGGTTTTTTTTTTGTTAGTCCTAGGACTTGAATTCAGGGCTTGGGCACTGTCTATGAGCTTCTTTTGCTCAAGACTTGCACTCTACCACTTAGGCCACAGCACCACTTCTGGCTTTTTCCTAATTATGTGGTACTAAGGAATCAAACCTAGGGTTTCATGAATGCTAGGCAAGCACTCCACCACTAAACCTAATCCCAGCAATCCTGAGGCAGAAGGATCATAAGCTTGAGACCATCCAGGGCTACATAGTGAGCTTTATTTGTGTGTTGCGCATATATTTTTACAAGAAAACATTATGGCTGGGTGCCAGTGGCTTACGCCTATAATTCTAGTTACTCAGGAGACTGAGATCAGAGGATCATGGTTCAAAGCCAGCCTGGGCAGGAAAGTCCATGAGATCCAATTAACCACCAAATTATCTCCAATTAACCACCAAAAAACCAGAAGGGTGCTAGCCTTGAGTAAAAAAAAAACTCAGGGACAGTGCCCAGGCCCTGCGTTCAAGCGCCATGACTGAAAAAGAAAAGAAAAGAAAAGATTATGCAAACAATATTTAAACCAACTTCTTAAAAGCCTAAGGATATTGACAATGCATAAATAATATTTCTAATTGAAAAAAAAGGGTATACATAATACAATATGCACTAACACATCAAAAGTTATTCTAAAGATATACCTCCAAATTTTGACTTAGTTATTATGCTTTTATGACTGATACATGTATAATTTTTTTCTTTTTCTTTATATGCTTTTCAAGTTCTCTAATTAACCACCTATTTTATAATTAGAGAAAATATTTATTGACTATACTAAACAATTGTTGCAAAGTTTATGAAAAAAGTGTTTATCTGACTCTGGCTTGTAAAGGGTCACAGTCTTATAAAACTCAGGGAAAACGAAATGCTTCATTTTATTGCAAGGCGAGCTCCCTTTTCTGGGCTTGATTAATTTGGTCATTTCTCTGAGGTTTACAATCTTGGAATCATTCTTCATTCCTTTCTTTTTAGAGGATCTTTCCTTCTTCCATATAGCTCTCTCTCTCTCTCTCTCTCTCTCTCTCTCTCTCTCCCTCTCTCTCTCTTTTTTCCATTCTAACCCACATCTTCTAGTTGAGGCCTCCAAAAGCTCACCCGGGTATTGCCTGCCTGCTTGTCTTCCTATTCATACAGCCTCTTGTTTTCATCTCCCATTCTTCATGGCATATTTTCTCCCTATAGACCAGCCACTGCTCTCCTTTATTTCTCTAACCTGCTTCACCTCTTACTGTTTCTATGCTCTGAATATTACTACTTGTAATCATATATAAATCCTACTCTTCCTTCCCAAAAAACCCTACTTCTGTTTTCCACGAACTTTCCTTGACCCCTTTGTATATACAATTATTAGTTTAGTCTGTATTTCTTTTTTTTTTTTTCCTAACACTAGGACTTGAATTCAGGGCCTTGGCCCTGGCCCTTGGCTTTTTTGCTCAAAGATAGTGCTCTATCACTTGAGCCACATGTCTTCACTTCTGGCTTTTTGCTAGTTAATTGGAGATAAGAGTCTCACAAACTTTCCTGCCCAGGCTGGCTTCAAAACATGATCCTCAGATCTCAGCTTCCTGAGTAGCTAGGATTACGGGCATGAGCCCAGCTTAGTACCTCCTTTCTCACTATTGTATTTATTTTTCTTTCTTCCATCCCCCATTATACCTAGAGTTCTCTATGAGCTAAGTAACACACACACACACACACACACACACACACACACACACGAGAGGTACTCTGATGGAGATGTACAGAAAAACAAGATAAGATTTAATTCTACTTGGGAAAAGCAAGGTAAGAAAGCTTCACAGGTAAAGCAATACTTGACATAACAGCAGATGGAGAAATGAGATGAGTATTTCAAGCAGCAAGAGTTAAAGTATTGGGAAGGCAAAGGTGATAAACAGCACAGCCTGTTAGGAAGCCACCCTGGAAAGTGGGACTTGGGCCAGATTTTTTCTTGTGTTATTTTACATTCAAGGGAATGAGTAAACACTGAAGAATTTTAAGCACTGAAACAACACGATTAGATTTGTGTTTCAAGAAGTACCTCTGGTGGTTACTTGGGAAATAGTTGGGGGAGAGTAAGTGATGCTGGCCAGGTTGGGCAAAAAGTCTACTGTCAGAAAGCTGTTGTTAAGGGGCTGGGAATGTGGCTTAGTGGTAGAGTGCTTGCCTAGCATGAAGCCCTGGGTTCGATTCCTCAGTACCACATAAACAGAAAAAGCCAGAAATGGTGCTGTGGCTCAAGTGGTAGAGTGCTAGCCTTGAGCAAAAGAAGCTCAGGGACAGTGTCCAGGCCCTGAGTTCAAGTCCCAAGACTGGCAAAAAAAAAAAAAAGGCAAAGAAAGAAAGAAGGAAGAGAGAAAGAAGGAAAAGAGGTGTTGTTAAAGTTCAGGAAAGTAAAGAGGTTCAGGCGAGTAGTGAGGTAGAAGAGTGGTGGTCAGGACAGAGAGAAGGGAGCAGTCTGAAGGGAGAGTGAAGAGGGAAAATCAACAGTTTTAGAGCATGTTTGTTTAAGAGGATAGATTCAACAATTAAACAATGATTTCAAGCCAGGCACTGGTGGCTCATGTCTATAATCCTAGCTACTCAGGAGGCTGAGATCTGAGGACTGAGGTTCGAAGCCAGCAGGGAACTCCATGAAATTCCTATCTCCAATAAACCACTCAGAAAAAGCCAGAAGTGGCACTGTGGCTGAAGTGGAAGAGCACTAGCCCTGAGTACAAAGAGGCTCAAGGATAGCATGAGGCCCTGAGTTCAGGCCCCAGGATCAGCAAAAACCCCTATAGACACACCAAACCACAATAATTTCTTAATTTGTAGCATACAGATAGATAAATAGATCAATATAGATATGATGTCCATATACATATCTGTACATATGTGTATATATGTGTATATATTTATGGACATATATGTGTATAAACATACACACGTATGTGTGTATTATGTTCCAAAGGAGGAAGATATATAACAAGTTTGAATTGTCTGGTAGGCACTGAGATTGTCTTTTTTATTTTTTATTTTTGAGGGAGTCATCTTTTTTATTTGGGGGGAGGTTACCAGTGTTGGGGCTTGAACTCAGGGCCTGGGCGCTATCCCTTAGCTTTTTCACTTAAGGCTAGCGCTCATCTTGAGCCACATCTCCACTTCTGGTTGTTTTGCTGATTCATTGGAGATAAGAGTCTCATGGGGCTGGGAGTACGGCCTAGTGGTAGAGTGCTTACCTCACATACATGAAGCCCTGGGTTCGATTCCTCAGCACCACATATACAGAAAAAGCCAGAAGTGGCACCGTGGCTCAAGTGATAGAGTGCTAGCCTTGAGCAAAAAGAAGCCAGGGACAGTGCTTAGGCCCTGAGTTCAAGCACCAGGACTGGGGGAAAAAAAAAAAAGAGTCTGATGGACTCTTACCATGCCTGGACTGGATTTGAACCTCAGCCCTCAGATCGCAGCCTCCTAAGTAACTAAGATTATAGGCCTGAGTCACCAGTGCCTATACTGAGAATGTCTTTAGAGGCTACTAAACATAATATAAATATCAAGTTTGGTATTTTATATGAATTAGAGTTAGAGATTAGAAGTCAGAATATTGATATTATGTCTAAGGCCACACATATAGGTGACATTGCCCAGAATATGTGAATATGACGGGAATGAGTGCTGTGGACAGAGCTGTAGGATACATACCAACCAATACTGCATCAAGGAGAATGGCCAAGCCAGGGTTCTATATGAATTTCCTATTGCTGCTATAAAAAGTTATCAAAACCTTAGTGGCTTAATTTAATACACAAATCTATCAACATAAACATCTACAGGTATGGAAGTCCAACATGTGTCTTACTTTTTTAAAGCCCAGGTTTTAGCAATGCAGCAGTCTTTTCTGGAAACTCTGGGCGAGAATGTTCCCTTGATTTTACTGCCCTGGATTCCTCAGCCTGTGTCATAAGCAAGCTGAGCCTAGCTCAGGACACTCTGACCTTACTTGTTTTGACATCCCCTCCTCCAATAATTTCTGTGGGGTGGGGGTGGGGGTGGGGGGGTGCGCGCGCATGCGCGCTAATCCTAGGGCTTGAACCCAGTGCCTGGGATTGTCCTTGAGCTTTCTTTCTCTGTGCTAGCACTCTACCACTTGAACAACAGTTCCACTTCCAGCATTTTTGGTGCTTTTTTTGGGGATGAGAGTCTCACAGATTATCTTGCCCAGCCTGGCTATGAACTATGATCCTCAGATCTCAGCCTCCTGAGTAGCTAGGATTACAAGCATGAGCTACCAGTGCCCATTTCTGTGTGCGATTTAAAAAAATTAAGTAGTTGTATAAAGAGGTTTCAATTCAACATGTCAGTTTATGAGTACAATGCGTCTTGAGCAATGTCACCCTTTCTATCATTCTCCCCCTATCTATCCCAACTCCAGCCCTCTGATAATTTTCTTCTGCCAATCTTCCACTTAAAAGGATGTCTGTGGGAGCTGGGGATATGGCCTAGTGGCAAGAGAGCTTGCCTCGTATACATGAGGCCCTGGGTTCAATTCCCCAGCACCACATATACAGAAAATGGCCAGAAGTGGCGCTGTGTCTCAAGTGGTAGAGTGCTAGCCTTGAGCAAAAGGAAGCCAGGGACAGTGCTCAGGCCCTGAGTCCAGGACTGGCCAGGACTGGCCAAAAAAAAAAAAAAAAAAAAAGGATGTCTGTGGCTCCATTGGCTCAGGTGGATAATTCAGGATAGTCTATCAGCTGATTAATAACCTTTGCAAATATTCATAGGTTTTGTGGAATACCACTTGAATACCTTTGGTGGAAGGCAGAAAGGATAATATTCTGCCTTCCACAGCCATCATCTCAGACACTAACTGGCCAAATGAATGAAAACATTAAAAAATGCGGGCACTGGTGGCTCATGTCTATACTCCTAGCTATTCAGGTGGCTGAAATCTGAAAAATTACAGCTCTAAGTCAGCTTGGACAGGCAAGTCAAATTAACCATCAAAAAAGCCAAAAGTAGGGGCTGGGGATATGGCCTAGTGGCAAGAGTACTTGCCTCGAATACATGAAGCCCTGGGTTCGATTCCTCAGCACCACATATATAGAAAACGGCCAGAAGTGGCGCTGTGGCTCCAGTGGCAGAGTGCTAGCCTTGAGCAAAAAGAAGCCAGGGACAGTGCTCAGGCCCTGAGTCCAAGGCCCAGGACTGGCAAAAAAAAAAGCCAAAAGTGGAAGAGTGTTAGCCTTGAGCTAAAAAAAAAAAACATTCTCAGGGACATTGCCCAGGTCCTGAGTTCAAGCCCCAGGACTGGCACCAAACACACAGCTCAAAACATTAAAGAAACAAGTAGATGATGGTAAACTTTGGGAAATTAGTCAAACTTTCTCATTGCCTGTTGCTTTATCTACAAAATAATGGCGCGTACCTCCTAGGGTTATTATAGGATTAAATGAGGTAATTTTATACAGCACAAAAATAAACTGTGTCTAGTCTATAATTACTTAGAAAGAACCATCAGAGAGATTATGTCAAAAACATCAAATTGGCTATTGAATTTGTTAATTAGGCAATTAGTGTTTTTTACCACTGCAGTTTGAGAAATATGGTGGTTTCAGAAGTCTAATTACTGAAAGATAGAGGTGAGAAAGCTAGCGAGCAGGAGAAAATACTATTATTTTGAGGTGAGTGTTTAAGACTGGAAGGAAAAAGAGGATCGGGCCTGTCTAAGTAAAGAGAGGAGAAAATTTGGGAAGATATAAACACACTTATATGCTATAGGGGAAGGAACTAGTGGTCAGAAAGTTTGAATATATGAGAGAGGAAATAATTGATGTAGAATAATCTCAGAGAGCCGGGCACTGGTGGCTCAAGCCTATAATCCTAGCTATTTAGGAGATTGAGATCTGAGGATCATAGTTCAAAGCCAGCTCAGGCATGAAAGTCCAAGATACTCTTATCTCCAATTAACCACTCAAAAATCAAGTGGCATATGGCTCATAGTGGTAGAGCACTAGCCTTGAGCAAAAGAGCTCAGAAATAGCACACAGCCTTGAGTTCAAGCCCCATGATTGATGAGAGAGAGAGAGAGAGAGAGAGAGAGAGAAAAGAAGGAAGGAAGGAAGGAAGGAAGGAAGGAAGGAAGGAAGGAAGGAAGGAAGGAAGGAAGGAAGGAAGGAAGGAAGGAAAATCTCAGAGATGGGATAGAAATGGTAGGCAGCTCAGATGTGATTAATGCTGAGCAAGAGAAGAGACACTGGATTCTCTGAGTCTACTGGAAAGCAATGAGATGAGTCCAGGAAACACAGAGTTCCCTCCCCTGTTCACTGTCAATAGGAACTACTACTTCAGGCTTTTATCTGTGTCTCCCTCTGTGAGTCACAGTCCTTTATTAACTGATAGCAGACAATGATATCAGACACAGTCTTAGGGCTTACTTCCTTCTTAATCCTGCAGTGATCAGCTAGAGAATTAGTGAGCAGAAATGTTGTTGCTTTCAGGTAATTTCATAAACAATGACTGTTTCCTTTCAAAATATTTCTCCTACCTCCAATTTACCACCAAAAAGCCAGAAGTGGAGATGTGGCTCAAGAGGTAGAGCACCATCCTGCAAAAGCACCAGGTCCTGATATTAAGCCCTGGTACTGGCATGTGCGCGCACGCGCGCATGCGCACACACACACAGAGACACACACGTGCATGTTACATTGTTCTTACAATCTTTTTTCTGTTTGTATGAAAGATGAATTAGAAGTTTACAGTAACAGAACAGGACTTTTATTTCGAGTTGGTACTTTTATACATTTTATCAGCAATATTATTTGTATAAAATGGGTTTCAGGGGCTTGGAATATGGCCTAGTGGCAAAGAGCGCTAGCCTCGTATACATGAAGCCCTGGGTTCGATTCCCCAGCAGCACATATCTAGAAAACGGCCAGAAGTGGCACTGTGGCTCAAGTGACAGAGTGCTAGCCTTGACCAAAAAGAAGCCAGGGACAGTGCTCAGGCCCTGAGTCCAAGCCCCAGGACTGAACAAAAAAGTAAAAATAAATAAATAAAATGGGTTTCATTATATTTCCACACATGCATCATGCACACAATATTCCCTGATCATATATACCACCTCTACTTACTACTTTCCTTTGTTTCCCTCTCTCTCTCTCTCTCTCTCTCTCTCTCTCTCTCTCTCTCTCTCTCTCTCTCTCTCTCTCTTTGCGTGTGTGTGTGTGTGTATGAGAGATGAAGGTTTGAATTTAGAGCCTGGACACTGTACCTAATCTTTTTTTGCTCAAGGCTAGCACTCTACCACTTTGGTTTTTTTTGTTTTTGTTTTTGTTTTTTGGCCAGTCCTGGGCCTTGGAATCAGGGCCTGAGCACTGTCCCTGGCTTCTTTTTGCTCAAGGCTAGTACTCTGCCACTTGAGCCACAGCGCCACTTCTGGCCATTTTCTGTATATGTGGTGCTGGGGAATTGAACCCAGGGCCTCATGTATATGAGGCAAGCACTCTTGCCACTAGGCCATATCCCCAGCCCGCACTCTACCACTTTGAACCACAGTGCCATTTCTAGTTTTCTGGTGGTTAATTGGAGATAAGAGTCTCACAGACTCTCCTGCTTGGGCTGGCTTTGAACCATGATTTTCATATCTCAGCCTCCTGAGTGAATAGGATTACAAGCACTGGCCACCAGCACCCAGCAACTCTACTTCTTGAAACCATTTCAATAGGTTTCTTTGTTCTGTTTTTACACATACATACAAGGTACTTTCACTCTGTATGCTGTTCTTCACAAACATACAAAAAAGGAAAAAAAGAAAGAAAAGACTGGGAGCTAGGAACTCATACCTGTAATCCTAGCTACTCAGGAGGCTGAAATCTGAGGATTGCGGTCCAAAGCCAACCTGAACAGGAAAGTGTATGAGACTCATATCTTCAATTAGCCACCAAAAAGTCTGAAGTGCTCTGAGACAGTAAATTGATTAGTTATAACAAATAAGGGAATGGAAACCACTGGGGGGAAAAAAAACAAGAGGAGGGGCTGGGGATATAGCCTAGTGGCAAGAGTGCTTGCCTCATATACATGAGGCCCTGGGTTCAATTCCCCAGCACCACATATACAGAAAATGGCCAGAAGTGGCGCTGTGGCTCAAGTGGCAGAGTGCTAGCCTTGAGCAAAAAGAAGCCAGGGACAGTGCTCAGGCCCTGAGTCCAAGCCCCAGGACTGGCCAAAAAGAAAAAAAAAAAGAAAAGAAAAAAAAAACAAGAGGAAAATAATATGACAGGTCATATTCAATAAAGTAAACCTGAGATCCCCACTTTTAGTAAGTCAGTATTTATTGAACAGCCATTTATAATAGTGTGCATTGTACTTAATTTGAGTATTTATCATACCCCAAATCTCACATTCACATACAGAACTGAGAAAAAAAAGAAAGAAAGTAAACAAATGGAAAGCAATAAAATCACATCTAAATAGTAACATTCCTAAAGTCCTTTTATTCCTGAGGAAGAAGGTTATGGACAGCTCTTTGTAGCCAGACCTATATATACTACTAGATAAGATACAAATATGTTTGAGAGCCACATAGGAGAACTTGGATGTTTTAAGTTCAAGGTTCCAAATGTTGTATTTATTCTAAATATAGTAAATAATGTCAACCAACAAGCAAACAAAAAGAAATATAGAAGATAAAGGCAGCATCTATCAAAGTCCTGCCTATTTATGTATTTAACAAATAACAAGCACCTACCTCACAAGGAAACATTGTGCTTGGTGCTATGGAGACCATAAAGAATAATACCATATGTTCGCTGCCTTAAAATTACTTAAAATAGTGCTATTTTGTTAGAAATAATATCATTGTAGAACCTTCTTTTTCATATATTATATGAGCCAAATCAGCATGCCAGAGTATTTCTTTTAAGAGAATTTAATGGCTGGTAGACACTCTTTCTATCCCTGTAAAATTTATTGTGCAAATCAGACCAAATGTTGTATTTATGTGTATTTTTTAGACTTCCATAGATTGAAAACATGAGTTTTATTCTCATCAGATATTTTTCTGTTTTGGTTTTTTTTTTTTAATGTTTGTTTGTCTTTTCCAATCATGGGGCTTGAAATCAGGACCTGGGCACTGTCCATTAGCCTCTTTTGCTCAAGGCTAGCACTCTACCATTTGAGTCACAGCACCACTTCTGGCTTTTGTTTGTTTATGTGGTAGTGAGAAATCGAACCCAGGGCTTCATGCATGCTAAGCAAGCACTCTAACACTGAGCCACACTCCCAACCTAGATACCTTTTACTTATGAATCTCCCAGCCCAATTTTGTTGTTGGTTTTATGCTTGATTTGTCAAGGAAATGTCTGAAAGTTTATTAAAGGAGCAGATCTATCAGATTATGAGACTAGGCCACTGACAGGCCATTTTTAGTGACTTTCCTCCAATGACTCCTGGACTGTGACAGAATAACTCTCATTGAAGGAGGCTTTGAGGATTTTATAGAAATGTATGCTGTCTTAGAACTCATAGATTCCTAGAAAAAGTCCTTCAGATGATAAGAGAGAACCAGAGATGAGAGTTGGGGCTATGGCTCAAGTAGTAGAGCTTACTGAGGCCCTGAGTTCAAATCCCAGTAATGGCCTCCTCCTTCAAAAAGTATCAGAGTTATAATTAAAGAGCATAATTAAGATGCATTTCTTTATTTAATTTTATATTATTTGTGCTGGTTCTGGGGCTTAAACTCAGGGCCTGAGGGCTGTCCTTGAACTTTTATGCATAAGGCTAGTACTCTACCACTTGAGCCACAGTTTCACTTCCGGCTTTTTGATGCTTAATTGAGATAAGAATCTCATGGACTTTCCTGCCCAGGCTGGCTTTGACCATGATCCTCAGATTTTAACCTCTTAAGTAGCTAAGATTACAGGCATGAGCCACCAATGCCTGGCAAAGATGTGTTTATTATAATACATCCAATTCCACTTAAAAATAAATTGAAACAGACCTTTTGATAGATATTAAGTTACTTTTTATTAAAACCAAGAAAACCAGAACTTGACTCTTCTTGAGCATCTCTGCTTTTGTTCTGCTATGCTTTCAACAAAATGCTACTTCTAATCTAGTCAAGAAGGCAAGGCAAACAACACAAGCTCTAGTAACTAAGTGCCAAAGAGGAAATTAAAAGCATCTGGTGCTTGGTCTAAGCACTGGTTCTTGAAGTTGAGTGAGGAAGAATGCCACCATGGGAACAATAAGCCAGGAGCCATCATAACTACTGAGTAAGTCTGGAAGTCTACACCAAAATAGAAACAACTGGAGAAGCTGTTTCCCTAAGATGACCAATCGGCAAGGAGTACAGATGAAGTGAATTGTTCCACATAGCCAGTTACATTAGGAGAAAAGGCAGCTTTCTCTCCTCATGATACATAATGCTAAGGTAAAACAGACACCAAAGGAGTGCTGATAACAATTAAGTGGGAGTTCAAAGGAGGGGTTGAATGACTTAAGTGATATTCTATACTCTGTATTAATAAGTGAAAGAATGTGTGAGGGAGGGAAAAGCTCATTTGTGAATCAAATGAAAACTAGACATTCTCCCCCCTTTCCCAAGTACATAAAGCATGAACCAAAACGTTTGTATATGGGCTGGGAATATGGCCTAGTGGTAGAGTGCTTGCCTCCCGTACAGAAAGCCATGGGTTTGATTCCTCAGCACCACATATATAGAAAAAGCTGGAAGTGGTGCTGTGGCTCAAGTGGTAGAGTGCTAGCCTTGAGCAAAAAGAAGCCAGGGACAGTGTTCAGGCCCTGAGTTCAAGCTCCAGGACCGGCAAAATTAAAAAAAAAATGTTTGTGTATAAATTATTAAATAATTGATTTTGGTGCTGGTCCTAGGGCATGAACTGGGGACCTGGGCACTATCTCTGAGCTTTTGTGCCCACAGCTAGTGCTCTACTACTTGAGGCTCCAGTTCTGGCTTTTCTGATGATTAATTGGAGATAAGAGTCCCACAGGCTTTCCTGCAAGGGCTGGCTTCAAACCAGGATTCTCAGTCTCCTGAGTAGCCAGAATTACAGGCATGAGCCACCAGCAGTGGCCCAGTCACATATAATTAATTGTATTACATTGAAAATGGACTATCTTTACCTAAAATCATTCTCTTAAATTTTATTAAGATTTACATCTGATTTATTTTTCATCCAAACACAAATGAGTTCATTTAAGAAAAAAAAGGAAACTCAACTGTTCAGAGGAAACCAAATGTTAACTTGACAGGAGAAAAGTTTCTCACGTGGCTATCTATCATAATTTCCTGAGTCATATTCTACAGACTCAAATTCCAAATATAGAAAACAGTGTATTTTCCGTAAGTAGTTTATTATTGAACAGCATGTTACCAAGTGAAAGCAAGCAAAGCTTCTTACCTCGATATCATCATAGACTGACAGGGTTTCTCAACTTCAGTACTATTGACATTTAGGATGGATAAAGCTTTTATGGGGCAGATATTCTGCACACTGTAAGAGACTTCATGGCATCCCTCACCTATATCCCACAGGCAACAGATTACTGTATTTCCTGACAGCCCCAACCTCCCCTGCACTCTGCCTACCCAAATCATCTTTAGACATTGAGAGTTATCCTCTGCTGCCAGACACCAGTGGCTCACACCTGTAATCCTAGCTACCTAGGAAACTGAATCCTGAAGATCACCACTTGAAGCCAGCCTGGGGAAGAAAGTCCATGAGACAATTATTTCCAACAAACTACTCAGAAAAAAGCCAGAAATGGTGTTGTGGCTCAAGTAGTAGAGTGCTAGTCTTAAGTACAAAAAAGCTCAGTGACAGAGCTCCTGCCCTGAATTCAAACCCCAGGACAGGCACCAAAAATAAATAAATGAATAAAAGAAAAGTTATCCTCTGCAAAAAAAAATAGCTTTGGATAAATATTTACAACATACTAGTTGGTTTGGGATTATAGCTTCAGATAACATTTTATGATCCAAGGTTATATGTTTAGATTTGCTATAAAAAGATTTTAAAGCTTTTGAAAACATACAATAAACTAGACTACATTTTTTGTCTTTTGTAATGTAATTTTATTTATTTTACTTTTTAATTAATTTACCTTATTGTTATTACAAAGGTGATGTTACAATGACATGAGTCAAGTCATGAGTGCATTTCCTTTTGTACAGTGTCTTCCCTTGCCTCCCTCTCTCCCCATCCCTCCCTCCCATCTCCACCCACGAGTTGTATAGCTCACTGTCATTGGTGTCTAGTGAGCTCCACTGCTGCTTTTTCACCCTTTTTCCCTTGAGTTGTAATTTTATCTTTTTTTGTTAATTTATTTTTATTTTTTGGCCAGTCCTGGGCCTTGGACTCAGGGCCTGAGCACTGTCTCTGGCTTCTTTTTGCTCAAGGATAGCACTCTGCCACTTGAGCCACAGCGCCACTTCTGGCCGTTTTCTGTATATGTGGTGCTGGGGAATTGAACCCAGGGCCTCATGTATATGAGGCAAGCACTCTTGCCACTAGGCCATATCCCCAGCCCCGTAATTTTATCTTTTTAGACTACATTTTTTAAAGTTAACTTTAATTTGGCTCAAAAGAAAATTTCAAGTCAGGTGCTTGTGGCTCATACTTATAATCCTACCTACTCAAGAGGCTGAGATCTGAGGATTAAGGTTTGAAGCAAACCTGGGCAATAAAGTCCATGAAACTGTTAACCAGCGAAAAGCCAGAAGTGGAGCTGTGGCTCAAATGGGAGAGGGCCAGTCTCGAGCAAAAAAGCTCAGGGACAGTGCCAAGGCCCCTGAGTTGAACCCCTAGTACTGGCATCCAAAAAAAGAAAAGAAAAGAAACAGAAAGAAAAGAAAGAAAGAAATCACTGAGAAGACAGTCTTGATTGTGAAATTGGCCTTGAGAGGTGTTCTTTGCCATGGAAACACACATAATCACAGATTCTATAGATGACACCATTTCTTGTTTCTTTTGGGAATATCCACCTGCAGAGAAACCGATATAGTTTTATCAATTCAAGTTAAATAATAAAGCTTTATCATTCAGGTTGTGGAAGCATTTCCTGTGTTTCAGCATAATTTTCATGCCCATTTCTTTCAAATCTCATCTCTTATAATCTTAAGCAATATCCATACACTTACCTCAGTTGCTTATCAAAGCATCCATAAATGGGTTTTTCCTTGTCATGGTGTTCTTATAGGAGGGTTTTTTCTTTTCTTTTTTTTTTTTTTTTTTTTTTTGGCCAGTCCTGGGCCTTGAACTCAGGGCCTGAGCACTGTCCCTGGCTTCTTCCCGCTCAAGGCTAGCACTCTGCCACTTGAGCCACAGCACCACTTCTGGCCGTTTTCTGTATATGTGGTGCTGGGGAATCGAACCTAGGGCCTCGTGTATCCGAGGCAGGCACTCTTGCCACTAGGCTATATCCCCAGCCCCGGGTTTTTTCTTTTCTTCTGGCAAAAAATAACCAAAATAAAACATTTGTCTGAAACTCAATCAAGTTCAAACAAGAACAAATTTAATCAAGAACAATCAAGATTTGTTCTTGGGAAAGTTAGACAATTTCTGTTTGGTTGAGAAGAGCATGATTGTCTTGACAAAATTATTTTAGACTCACTGGCTTTGTCAGTTACAGCAAGACTTCTTTTGAGATTGTTGACTCTGCCTTTGATGATTTGTTAGTCAGGTACAGTAGCATATGCCTGTAATCCTAGCTACTGAGGAGGCTGAAATCTGAGAATCATGGTTCAAAGCCAGCCCAGTCAGCAAAGTCAGTGAGGCTCTTTTCTCCAATTAACCATCAAAAAGCCAGCAGTGGAAAGCCAGAAAACCAGAAGTGATGCTGTGGCTCAAAGTGGTAGAGTGTAGTGCCCAAGCGCTGAATTCAAGCCTAAGGATGAACAAAAAAAGGGAGGGGGGCTGGGAATGTGGCTTAGTGGTAGAGTGCTTGCTTGCTTGCTTGCATGAAGCCCTGGGTTTGATTCCTCAGCACCATATAAACAGAAAAGGCTGGAAGTTGCGCTGTGGCTCAAGTGGTAGAGTGCTAGCCTTGCGCAAAAGAAGCCAGGGACAGTGCTCAGGCCCTGAGTTCAAGCCCCAGGACTAGGGGAAAAAAAATAAAAGCCAGGCACCAGTGGCTCATACCTGTAGTCCTAGCTACTCAGGAGGCTGAGCTCTGAGGACCACTGTTCAAAGCCAGCCCAGGCAGGAAAGTCCTGGAGACTTTTATCTCCAATTACCCAGTAGAAAACCAGAAGTGAGGCTGTGGCTCAAGTGATAGAGTGCTAACCTTGAGCTGAAGAGCTCAGGGACAGCACCAAGGCCCAGAGTTCAAGTCCCATAACTGACCAAAACAAAAACAAAAACAAAAAGCCAGAAGGGAAGGAGAAGCTTAAGTAGTGGATCACCAGCCTTGAGCAAAAAAACTCAAGGAGAATGACAGTACCCAGGCACTGAGTTCATGCCCCTGTATGAGAGAGAGAGAGAGAGAGAGAGAGAGAGAGAGAGAGAGAGAGAGAGAGAGAGACTTGTTGAAGTGTAGAGCTTCTTTCATTGCCAAATACCTTTACAATTGAACACTACAACCTTTGTGCCTCAATGGCTTCCTTGTGTTCCAACACAGTAGGACAACCTGCTGGACAGTTTATTCTATAAGGAATCCTAAATTTGTCTCATTTTAATGCATAGAGATTACCATTTTAACACAGAGATTATCATTTGAGGTATAAGTCATGGTCATGTTGAGAAGCCCAATTGAAGTTTTGCTTGGCAAAGTGCTTCCCACTATTTTGAAGATATTGATGGCTTTTTTCTTTTGGGAGGGTGGGGGAGAAAGAATGCCAGCCCTGGTGTTTAAACTCATGGTCTGGGTGCTGACCCTGAGCATTTGTGTTCAAGGCTAGCTACCACTTGAGCTGGCTTATCGGTGGTTAATTGTAGATAAGAGTGTCACGGACTTTCCTGCCTGGGCTGACTTGAAGGCTACAATCCTCACATCTCAGCCTCCTGAATAGTTAGAATTACAGATATGCGCCACTGGCTCCCAGCAAGACTTCAAAGGCAGTTCTTAAAATAGGTTTTCTTCCTTCTTTCCTTCCTTCCCTTCCTTCCTTCCTTCCTTCCTTCCTTCCTTCCTTCCTTTTTTCTTCTTTTTTCTTTCTTTCTTTTTGATAATGTGAAATGAACATAATAAATAGAAACTTGGAGCTGGCTGTTCCCAGATGTATCAGTAGTTTCCTTTTGTAGTATGCTAAAAGAAACTTCCTCTATAACATGCTCCAAATAGCAGGGGGAAGGGGGATAGGGAGCATTATTCCTTGATCATCATTTAAACAGCTATTACTTCACAGTAATACACAAATATTTATTGAGCACTTCTGTTCTGTATGTTGTTTGGTACTCCACTAATGTTTTCTGTTCTTATCTAGGACCTTTTTCCCCCAGAGTTGAGCATGTTTCTCAAATTAAAAATGTCTATTTCTGGGTGCTGGTGGCTCACACCTGTAATCTTAGCTACTCACGTGGCTGAGATCTGAGGAATGCTGTTTGAAGCCAGCCTGGGCAGGAAAGTCCATGAAATTCTTATCTCTAATAAACTACTCAGAAAAATCCAGATGTGGTATTGTGGCTCAAGTGGTAGAGTACTAGCCTTGAGCAAAAGAGACTCAGGGACAGTGCTCAGGCCAGGAGTTCATGCTCCAGGACCAGCACATACACACAGAAAAGAATGTCTTTATTTTCTATTTACTGTGTGTGTCAATATGGGTCAAGTAAGAACACCATAGTATCACAGTCTTAGATCCAAAGGCTCAAGTACTTTTACCCAAGAGCTGAAAGAATAGCTGCAGCCAGTCAGGATCTGAAATCTGAAAAAGTATCTATTATATTTATTAAACAATGCTGCCTTATCCCTATTTTATCTTTTTCTCCCTACAATTGATATTCAGCTTGTTAATTTCCCTAGTCTCTTCTTGATGATACTAGGAGTGTGGAACCATTAACCTAGAGTCACCATGGAAGATGCTGGGAAAATGTCCTGTCCCCTGATATAGTAGATACATTGCATATGCACTCTATACATACAATCCATGTAGGCATTGCATTCCACTGGAAAACGTAATTTTACATAAAAGAAATAAAATCATCTTTGTGTATTTTGTCTCCTATTGCAATATGCCTGTAAGTTCAAAAACAGGGGGCTGGGGATATGGCCTAGTGGCAAGAGTGCTTGCCTCGTGTACATGAAGCCCTGGGTTCAATTCCCCAGCACCACATATAGAAAATGGCCAGAAGTGGCACTGTGGCTCAAGTGGCAGAGTGCTAGCCTTGAGCCAAAGGAAGCCAGGGACAGTGTTCAGGCCCTGAGTCCAAGGCCCAGGACTGGCAAAAAAAAAAAAAAAAAAAAAAAAGTTCAAAAACAGGAATGATAGGCAGAGGTGCACATTTTTAAAGTCTTCCTCACATTTTGTAAGCATTTGAGAAAAGATACCCAGTAGAAAGATATGTTAGTGGGTGTCCATGCTCTCGCCTGTAATCCTAGCTACTCAGGAGGCTGAGATCTGAAGGTTAGGGTTTGAAGCTAGACTGGGGTGAAAAAAGTCCCTAAGACTGTTTTGCTCAATTAACTATGAAAAAGCCAGAAGTAGAGCTATGGCTCAAAGAGTAGAGCTTCAGCCTCGAGCAGAAAAGGCCAATTTAGGCATAAGGATGTGAGTTCAATTCCCAATTACCAAAAAGCCAGAAGTGAAGTTGTAGCTTAAGTGGTAGAGTGGCCCTGCCTGAGTCTTCAAGCCCCAGGACTGGCACCAAAATAACAACAAAAAAGTGCAAACAAACCAACAAACAACCCACCTCAAAGTCATATAATGGCAGTTCCTCCTTTTTAAGAGCTCGTTTCAATTATTTATTTAAACATGTCACATTTATTTTGTATGTATCATAGCATAGTGTAAATATTTGAAGCCTTTTTACAGGCCTTAATTTGTTGTTTTTTTTTTCTTCTGGAGCATTTGAGAATTTATATGTGGCAACATTCACTTTGAGAATTTCCTGTATACACTTAAAGGATTTCTTAAAGAATGATTTCCTGTAGAAACCACTGCTGATTGATTACCTCTGCTGGATGCAAGTGGGCACCAACCTGGGGGATCATTTTAATTTTTTGGTTCTGGCCATGAGGGATATATTTCAAATCCTGACCCAGATAAAAATAGGTTTTATCAGAATCTTCTTATTTCTTGTTTTCCTTTTGAAGTATGGCAGGAATAAATAGTATTCCTCATTTGCTCATGTTATTGCAGTGGATTTTCTTCAGCTCAGGACCAGCACACACACAAAAAAGTTTCAGTCTTTTGTGTTGGGAGTGGTGAGTCTTAGAATTTAGCTCTTCCAATGGGAATGGGCCTCCAGACCTGTTTTCCTGGATCTCTAAATGCTGTATAGAATAGCTGGAACTCAAAGTTCCTGATCCTAGCATGTATCCTCAAAGTAGCCAGTTTTTCTATTAGTATATCTGTTATTTCAGTTTAGTGTTTGTTTTTATTTTAGTGTTTGTTTTTCCCCCTGTCTTCTTACAAGCTCCACTGAACACTCAAAAAGTATATTTGCTCTTTCTTCCTTTCTTCCTTCCTTTCTTTTCTTTTCTTTCTTTTCTTTCTTTCTCTCTTTCTTTCTTTGCCAGTCCTATGCTTGAAGGATGCCCTTGATGATGTCTGGCCTTTGGTGCTCAAGGCTAGCAGTCTACCACTTGAGCCACAGCATGCCCCCTGGAATCTCCAGGGCCTTGTGGCCTTTCCGCCGCTCTGACAGCCTGTTTGTCAATGTCGGACATGCCATCCAAAAATGAAAGAAAAAAAGAAAAAAATCTTTTTGGAGTTACTTAGAAATCTTCCAGAAGTAAGTCTCTGTCCTGTTCTGTGTTGTATGTTTTTCTGAATTCTGTGTTTGCCTTAGTCTTCAGTCTCTTGTTGTGTTCAGTCTTGTGTCTCTATACGGAAAACCAGAGCCTGCGTATCCCCTTCTGCAATGAGGCAGTTGGGAGTGTGCAGGCAGCTAAGGTCATTGTACTAACAACTAAAGTTAACAAATTGAAATTGAAGTGCTCCGGGCTAAAATTGGCCTAAGATCAGTCACCTGCTGGGCTAAGCGTTCAGCCTCAGGTAACCCCCCCTTCTTCCTACTAAAGGTACTTAAAGGGTCAATTGATATGCAAAATGCTCCAGTAAATTGGGCTAGAGACTAGAGTCAAGTACTGGGTAGGCTGAGTCTTGCTCCAGGGAACCCCCATCTAGCTTTCCCCAGCAGAAAAGTATTTGGTGTGCAAAAAGCCTTGCTAACACTAGCAAGCCCAGGAAAATGAGGCTGGAGAATGCTAAAGTTATAAACGTTTTATCTTAAATCTTGATCACCTGCAAGTGTTAAGATTGGCAAATGTGAGTATGAATATGTTCAAGATTAAAAATTGTCAGCATGGGGGCTGGGAATATGGCCTAGTGGCAAGAGTGCTTGCTTCGTATATAAGAAGCCCTGGGTTCGATTCCCCAGCACCACATATATAGAAAATGGCCAAAAGTGGCACTGTGGCTCAAGTGGTAGAGTGCTAGCCTTGAGCAAAAAGAAGCCAGGGACAGTGCTCAGGCCCTGAGTCCAAGGCCCAGGACTGGCAAAAAAATAAATTAATTAATTAAAAAAAATTGTCAGCATGATGTAAAAATGCATGAGTTCAAGTTTAAACTCAAAAGGTTATCAAGTTTGGGCATTACCAAAAGTCTAAAAGGATATTGAATTGTTTTAAAGAGAAACAACAGGCTGGGAATATGGCCTAGTGGCAAGAGTGCTTGCCTCATATACATGAAGCCTTGGTTCAATTCCCCAGCACCACATATATAGAAAATGGCCAGAAGTGGCGCTGTGGCTCAAGTGGCAGAGTGCTAGCCTTGAGCAAAAAGAAGCCAAGGACAGTGCTCAGGCCCTGAGTCCAAGCCCAGGACTGGCAAAAAAATACTTTGACCCTTAATAAGTTCCAGGTAAGATCATGCTTAAAAACTACTTCTGTGTGGACCACCTTGTTGCTTCTAATTGGAATAAAGTGGCCTTTTGTAAGACTTATTGATCTGAAATGTATGGTTCAAAGCCAGCCTGGGCAGAGAAAGGTCCCTGTGGGGGTCTTCATCTCTAATCAGCCAGTAGAGTGTTGGGAACAGAGTTGTGAGTTGTGTGGAGCTCAAAGTGGCAGGGTGCTAGCCCTGAGCTAGAGAGCTGAGGGACAGCACTCAGGCCCTGAGTTCCAGTCCAGAGACCATAAAAGTGGAAAAGTAGCCACTGCTTGGATGATAGAGATGGTATCAGATCCTACAGTTACTTGCATTTGGCCCTTCAAAAGTTAATCGGAGCCAGGAGGTCATGGGAGAATAGTTTGTAACCATGCCTTTCTAATGCCATGTCTGTCTACTTTGTAACTGGGCAGAAATTTGCCAGTCATCTGTGATAATGGGTAGTAAAGCTAAGTTTGTCAAATGGGGCTATAGTTTAAAATCCCAACCTCCTGCATCTGCTCAAAGCCCTAAATGAGTGAATTTTGAGCTGGCATATATGTTCAGGAAAGGAAGCTTGTGGACCTGAGATCATGTCTTTATTGAGATCTGTCGAAAGCCTGCAAAGATAATTTAGGCATTGTTAGGTCATTGGAGATCAGTTTCCACAGCCAGTCAGGAAGATGCTTCTGTAAACCAGAGTGCTAAAAGACTACAATGTTATAGCCCAAAGAGAGGTCTGTGCAGTCGTTAAAAGTTGACTGTTGTATGTAATTTCCAGTTTGAAGTAAAACTCCTAATGGACATCTGATGCTGGCAACCCCTTGGCAAAGTAGTTTAAGTAAGGTTATAGGTTCCTAGCTAGGTAGGGTCAGCATCCCTGACTCAGCCTGAAGAAGTTACAGAAGATGGATGATCTTCATCCATCAGCTCCCCTTTAAGACCAAGGTACCTGAGTCATTTTTGGGAAAATGCAGCAGGATAGAGGCATGGGAAACAGTGGTAACAAATGTACAAGAGTGGAGACTACACTAGTGAGAGATGGTTCTTTAACCAGTCTATGCAGAAAGTTGCTGGCAACACAGCAGAAGGTGTGACATTCTTTTGCAGCCACTGGGTGCCACTGCCCCTGCCCATTCCATATGGGTTGAGATCAAGGGTGGCCTGACAGTCATCTGGAAGAATCTACATCTTCATTCTGAGCACCTCTACTGTGGTAAAAGCAGATGGATCTCCATCACATGGAGCTGATTCCTGCTGGAAGCCCACTTTGGATTTAAAATTTGGGGGAGACATTCTTTCTGTAACCTTCCCACTCCTGAATTGACTAGAGTTGACTAGCTCTATTAAGAAAATTGGATAAAGCACGTGTTGCAGACTAGAGCATCTCTTCCCGGCGATACCTGGGGTGGGAGGTGTGTCCAGGTGTACTGAGGTATGTCCAAGTGTATTAGGATGTCCCCAGATGGATTAGGGTGTGACCTCAGAATAGGAGGTAACTCCCTCCAGGTATGCCAGTTACCTAGGTAACTGGATGGAGATTTAGACCCGTGAGAGCACCTGCTTGGAGCCCTCCTGGAGGTGAACCTCACAGATATCATTGGCCAGCCTTAGGCACTTAGAAGCACAGGAAACTGGACTAACTGGCCCATGTGTTAATACATTTTCATGTGTACAAAGAATTGGGGCCATAAAACTGATGGTCCTATGCATCCAGTACATACCCCTCAATGTTAATGAATTAAGTCATGGGTTTGACTAGGCTGAAAGAAAAGGGAGACTATAGGGAGCACAGCTGACCATCTTGACTAGGGAAACATGGTAGGAAATGTTGGGGGGAATAGATTAGGTCAACCTGACCCCCAAATTCTGCTGCTGTAAATGGCTTGCTTAACTTGTTTGTTGCTTGCTCTACCCACTGCGTCAATCCCCTACATCTGTGCTACTCTCTTACCTTTATAAACCCCAATTTGAGGACTGCTCAGAGTCATGGTGGCAGCTGGAGTCTGCACTGTGTCCTTGGCCCATCAGCCGGCTTTTCAGTGTCGCAGCTCAGCTCCTGAGTCTGTGCTGTGTCCCTGGCCGGTCAGTTTGCTTTTTGCTTCCCCAATAAACCCACCTTTTTGCTTGAGACTGTCTGAATGGTGGGCTCTTGGAGCGGTGGGGACTCCCCTCCCTTGAACCCCGTAACAATCCGACGACCATTTCCTTAGTCACACTCAGGAGACAGATGCTCAAACAATGACTTGAGTCTCTGCAGTTGTCTGTGTACGGCACAGATTTGGTATCAGACATGTGTCTTACTCTATTACAGGCATTCTTCTTTGGTCTTGTCAGGAATCTGGTTTTATTGCTTATTTACATTCTGCTAGGTTTCTCCAGCTCCCCCTGGCTTCAGGCTCTCAGCTGTCCACAAGGAAAGGAAGTCAAGCCTTCTTTATCTTAAGTTACCAGACTTCTGCCCTCTGGGTCCATGCTCCACCTTCACTCTTCCCAGCTTCCCACAAAGAGCCTCCAGGCATTGTCTTCCCCCATTCACTTCTCAGCCTCCAGGCATTGTCTTCCGCATTCTCTTCTCATTCTCTCCACAATCTCTAGGAATCCCCCTTCTCCCTTTACTACTCTGAAACAGATTGCTCAATGACTTCCTAGTTGCTAAATCCAAATCCAACTTTCTCTTAGCCTTTTAAAACATGTGTGACTGTTCAGTGTCTGGTTTTTTAAAACATTCTCTAACATTCCTGCACATTCATTTTCAACTGTCCTTGAGTTATTTGATTATCCAATAATGTTGGCCCTCTTCTTGTATACCATTTGCCTGGTAGCTTCAACTAACACCTACCTGTTGATGATTCCCAAATCTCAAGCATTAGACCAGTTCTAAGCTCAATCTAATATTCAAATACATTGTGTTTTTATAGTCATTCATTCACTTATTTATTTAGTGGCACTACTGGGGGCTTGAACTCAGGGTCTGGGCACTATTCCTTAGCTTTTTCACTCAAGGCTGCTCTACCACTTGAGCCACAATTAAACTTCTGGCTTTTTAGTGGTAATTGGAGATTAGAATCTCACAGACTTTCCTGCCCTGACTGAAATCCTCAGATTTCAGCTTCCTGAGTAGGTAGGGTTACAGGAGTGAGGTACAGGCTCCTGGTGCATAGTGTTTGTAAACTCAACATCTCTACAGTTGAAGTTAACATCCTCTATTCTTCTTCCTATGAACTGTCACACTTTCCATTCATTTCTTCAAGATAGTCATTTAAGAATTATCTTTGAAAAAAAAAAAAAAGCCAGAAGTGGAGCTGTGGATCAATTAGTACAGCACTAGCCTTGAGGAAAAAAGAGCTCAGAGACATCATGCAGACCAAGTTCAAGACCTACGACCAGCACACAAGCATACACACACAAAGAATTTTTGTCACTGGGAGCAGTGGTGTATGCCTGTAATAACAGCTACTCAGGAGGCTGTGATTGAGAGAATGAATCACAGTTGGAGGCCCAGACAGGCAGAAAAAAAATCTATGTGAATCTATCTCCAAAATAATCGACAAAAAGCCAAGCTATAAGCATGGCTCAAGTAGTAGAGTGCCAGCTGACCAAGTATAAAGGTCCTGAGTTTAAACTCTGGAAGTAAATAGGGTTCAGAGCAGGGCTCAAAGTGGCAGAGCACCTAGGACAAGCCCTAGCTTCAAACACCACTACCACTGAAAAACAAGTTACTATAAAGCTACAGATGGTCGGTAAACGCCTCTTGTTACCTCAGTGCTCAGCCAAACACAGTATTTATTTTTATTCCTTCTTTGTTAGTCTCTACTCCCACTCTTTTCTCTAAAAGGCCTTCAAAACAGAATACAGTATGATGGAACAAACAGCAATCTACCTAAAGGTTGTTTTACAATTTTTACAATGCAATGAAAATGCCACAATAAAGAAATTCTCTTCTAAAAGAAAAATAAATAAATAAACAAAAACAAAACAACAAAAAAAGAATTATCTTTGATACTTCCTCTTCCTTTCGTCCTACTTCTATACCTAACTGGTCATGAAATCCTAATGCTCTCTTCAATCTCTATATGCTGTTCTAATTGAGGACATTTCTCAGTAGGAACACAATATTAGCACTCTAATTAGTTTTCCTGCCTTCCTCTAGCTCTCTTTGTCAAAACTATAGCCAGAGATCCCCAAAAGTTGGAAATTCAGTTGTGCACAGCCCTTTCTTTCAACAGGTCTCCACTCCACTGGTAACATTCTTAGTTACATAGCACAACATCAACATCATCACAGGCCATTCATATTCTATTTTTCCTAAAAGTAGTTAATCTAAACAAAGTATAAGTACTTTTTTGGTGTCTTCCTTGGTTCCTTTCCTTCAACATCTGAGTGCAGATCTCTCCTCTCTTCTGGTGTTCCCCAGCTTCCTCATCCAGGATAAGGTGCCCCACTGGAATGTGTGCACAACACTGTTTCTGTTAAGATATTCATATTAACCCTGCAAGAGCTATTCATTTATTTGGGCCCCATTTTAAAATGTAAGAATAATCTAGCATTTGTTGTAAGCTGTGGGCCAGGTTCTGTACTAAATATGCTGTTTACCAAGTATGCTATGTACTAAGTATATTACTCATTCAATCTTTAAAACAATTCTAGGAAGTAGGTATTAACACTATCCTTGATCTCCAGGTGAGAAAATTAAATGCAAAGAGATTAAGCAACTTCTTCAATGTTACTGAATTATATCCCCATCTTTTAAGGGGTATGACTCATGTCCTATGTGTCTATAAGTTTAAAACCTGGCAGTCTATTTGTTATTAGTTCTTCTTCAATAAATGTTTGAGGCTAGTACCAGTGGTTCATGCCTGTAATCATAACTACTCAGGAGGCTGAGAGCTGAGGATCAAGATTGAAAGCCAGCCAGGAAGGAAAGTCTGTGAGAGGCTTATCTCCAATTACTCATGAAAAAGCTGAAAGTGGAGCTATGACACAAGTGGCAGAACACTAGAATTAAGTTTTAAAAAAAAAGCTCAGGAACAGCACCCAGGTCCTAAGTTCAAGTCAGAGGACCAGTGTATGTGTGCATGCGTGCACAGGCACGCACGCACACACACACGCACACACACACACACACACACACACACACACACAATGTTCAGAAGACAAAACCTGGGCCAAAGAGAAATTCAGTAATGGCAGATTTCAGTTTCACACGAGGAAGAACTTTACCTTAGCTAGGACAGTCCAATGGAATGGATCACCCATAAAACAATTATAGTTAACCTATATTTTCAAGTTCAATTTCCAAAAATTCAACTGTGTATTGAAAATAATAAAAAGCACATCTATAATAAACAGATTTCCTTTTCTTGTCATTACTCATACTTCAAAAACAACTATTTACATAGCATTGCATTAGGTATTATAAGTAATGTTGAGACTGGCTTAAAGTACCTGGGATAATGTGCATAGGCTATATAGGATACTACTATAAAAACACTACCATACCATTTTATATAAGCATATATAAGCATCCTCTGATGTTGATATTCACAGGGAGTCCTGGGAACCAATTCCTAACAGGTATCTAGAGATACTTGTACATATGGCATGTTATCACATTGAAAAGTATTTATACACTTGCATTTTCTCCCCCTTGTGAGTAGGTACTACATCTTACACAGCTTTCATTCCCAGAATGCAGCCAAGGGCTACAGATGCTCAGCAGGTGTTTTTTGAATTCCATCAGATTGAGTTTTAAAGTCCTACAAACTGAAAGTGGATTTTTTTTAAGTGGATTTTTTTTTTTTTTTTTGGCCAGTCCTAGGCCGTGAACTCAGGGCCTGAGCACTGTCCCTGGCTTCTTTTTTGCTCAAGGCTAGCACTCTGCCACTTGAGCCACAGCGCCACTTCTGGCCATTTTCTGTATGTGTGGTGCTGAGGAATCGAACCCAGGGCCTCATGTATACGAGGCAAGCACTCTTGCCACTAGGCCCTATTCCCAGCCCCTAAAGTGGATTTTTTTAAAAGAGGAAGTTTAATTCCCATTATTCTTTTTTTCCCCTCAGTATTTTTGCCTTTTCTTTCCAAAGAGCTCTGAGAAAAGAGGAAAGAATGAGTTAATACACTTCATTTGGTACTTGAGATTTCATCAGACTGTAAATCTTGTGAGGCACTAAATACATTTTAAAAATAAAATCACTACATCCTTAACACTTGTTATCCAACTACAGGAGAAAAACAGAAGGTATATCCCAGGCCAGGGCATACAATGAGCTCTTCCTTCCTTCTTTCCTCTCTCCTTCCTTCTTTCTTCGTTTTTTTGTCAGTTGTAAAGCTTGAACTCAGGGCCTGGGCATTGATTGTCCTTGAGCCTCTTTGTGCTCAAGGCTAGTGCTCTACCACTTGAACCACAGCACCATTTCCATTTTATTTTGTTTTTGTTTTTTGAGTGGTTAATTGGAGATAAGAGTTTCATGGGAACTTTTCTGCCTGGACTGGCTTTGAACTTGGAACTTTAAGATAGGTGTGAGCTAATGGTACATGGTGAGATCCTATTTCTAATGAGGCAAAAATGAACTGGAGTAATTGCTCAAGTGGTAGAGCTTAGATTTAATACCCAGTACTAAAGAAGAAGAAGAAAAAAGCCCAACAAGATTGAATCTTCATCTTGACTACTTTATAAACAGCTTGGTAATGGTGGCTCACGCCTATAATCCTAAATACGCAGGAGGCTGAGATATGAGGATTGTGGTTCAAAGCCAGCCCGGGCAGGAAAGTCCATGAGAATCTTATCTCCAACCAACCCCCAGAGAACTAGAAGTGGCACTGTAGCTCTAAGTGGTAGAGTTCTAGCCTCAAGCAAAAGAGCACAGGGACTATGCCCAGAACCCAAGTTCAAGCCCCATAACTGATAAAAACAAAGAAACAAAAACCCAAACAACAACAACAAAACACCTCAAATTAAACTAAACCATTTCCCTCAAGAATAACATTGTATATATTACCTCATACCAAAGGTTTTAAAACAATGTATCCTATGCAGTAGAAAGTCTTTTCCCAATGTAAGAGAAATATAGCTAGAAATACGAAATGCTCATTCAATATTTCAAAGCAAACTAGTATTGGAACTAGTAAGATCCACAATTCTGGGTTTAGTTTTGGACAATTCTTATATTTTTAAATATTTACTTCTGCTAAAATTGTTATAAATTATAAAAAGTACAAAATAAAGCTTTGAAGCTCTAGAGTTTGATTATGGTAAAATATAAATATGCTTATTGTATGTATGGAATATCTGAATGTTTTATAGCATTTCCCTCTAACTATAATAAATGGACATATTGGAAAACATAATTCTTTTATAGTATAGGATCTCAGGGAACATTAATCTCATTTCAAGTAAAGTCATTTCTACTTTTTAGAGCTGACTTAATCCTCTATGAGTGGCTGAATGGAATATCATACATAAATGTGGCTGGCATTAATCCTCTATGAGTGGCTGAATGGAATATCATACATAAATGTGGCTGGCACAAGGTAGGCATTACTTTTCACATGTTTAGATCAGAATCTGTATTCTTTTTTCTGGAGAAGTCACATGACCCAAGATTTCTTGTGCTTAGATATCCAGATACCATGATAATCCAGAAGTGCTTTTGGCTGGCTACCAAGTCAGTATATACCTATTTCTTGCTTTTGTGTCTATGCCTATTCTAAAATTATTTTTAAAATATCAATAGTATTTTTGTTTAATTTGTTTTATAATATCTAAAGTAGTTACAAAACTGGTTCTTAATTCTGTGAGAAAAATTAACAGATAGACATTTTAATTTCTAGGTAAGTATTAAGTTTACATAAATTCAAAGACAGTTGGGAATGTAGTTATAATGCTTTAATGCTTCAGTTATGGTTAGCTGGAGTCAAATCAAAATACCTTCAATCTAAATGAACATGGAATTTAATAAATGATAGCAAAGAGGTCAAATATTTAAAACTGCACTTCCATGTTATTCAGATCTTTCCGTTAATGATTCCTTATACATCTTTAAAATGGCCTTTGCTATTGGTTATTTTAGTACATTTTTCATTTTCATAAGTGTAACATAAGCTTAGGAAGTAAGTGAATGCAGTGAAAACTTAGTCACTGAATTAGTATAAAAACATATACAGAGGATGGATTTATAGCAGACCTACATAAAAAGTAATTTGACTATAGTAATATAAAACTGAGTGTTTAAAAATTCTAATTAATATCATTTAGATGCTCACATGTTAGTATGAGTACACATATACATCCATATGTGTATGAATGTATTTATATGTAAGTATGTATATATGTATTTAGCAAACAAGAAAACATTGGGAAAAGAACTAATAGAACACACTTTAAGGTGAGAACAGTGGTACTTCTAGAAGGCTGGAGGTACACGAGAGAGTCAATAGGAATCTTAAATATCTATGGGAAGCTGGGTACCAGTGACTCACACCTGTAATCCTAGCTACTCAGGAGGCTGAGATCTGAAGATCACGGTTCAAAGCCAGCCCAGGCAGGAAAGTCTGCGAGGCTCTTATCTCCAATTAAAAAGAAAACCAGAGGTGGCACAGTGGCTCAAGCACTAGATTGCTAGCCTTGAGCTGAAACGCTCAGGGACATTGTCCAGGCCTAGAGTTCAAGCCCTACTACTGAAAAAAAAAAAAATCTATGAGATTCAGAAGGAAAGATAGACATGGAACACTGGCATAGAATCAAGAGAGTTTCTTGGTATAACCTGGGGTTACCAGGAGCAAATACTACTCTTTTTTAAAAAATTTATTAATTGAACACAAATTTTTTTGACAAGGTGTTGTGCAAAAAGGGTACAGTTACATAGTAGGGCAGTGTGTACATTTCTTGTGATATCTTACACCCTATTTTTCTATCCCTTCTCTAGGTCAGGTAGACATATATACAATATACAATGTATCAAGAACATGTACAATAGCCACGTGGCCACGCCCAAGAAAGTTCGCCTAGGGCTTTAAATGAAATGTCGATATGTCGACAATATGTCGACAGTAGTCTTATATGAACGTACATACATAGCTTTTGAGCTATTGTATTCCCCTGAGAGGTCAATTTTTGACCTTTATATGTTGAGTAATTGTTTGATTTTAGTTACATACTGTTGGGTCGCTGCCCCAATCCTGTGGGGAATACTATTTGACAAGCAGTTTTTGGTTTCACAGACTTGGTCTCTACTGTCTCTCTGTCTCGCTTTCTTAACAGTCATATATCAGGGAGATCATGCCCATTTGTTTTCTGTGTTCTAGGCTTGTCTCGCTCAACATTATTTGTTCGAGTTCTGACCATTTCCCTGTGAATAACAATATTTCACCACTCCTAATCGCTATGTAGTCAAATACTACTCTTGATTTCCATTTCATAAATTGACCAAGTTGGATTAGCTGATCTCTAACTGTTCGCAGTGCTGGCGATTAAACCCAGGGTCTTAGTGATGATATACAAGTGATCTATAATAGAGAGCTCCATCCCTAGCTGTAAGCTCTATAATTTATGATAAGCTGTGAGCTATCTTATTACAAATAGTTGTTTCAAGTCATTATTCCAATGTCCTGTTAAAATTCATGCACCAGCCTGGCTACATTGCTGAGCACATATAAAACAGAATAGCTGGATGTGGTGGCAGGTACCTGTAGTCCCAGTTACTCAAGAGGCTGAGTCAAGCTTGCTTGAGCCCAGGAATTCCAGGCCAGCCTTGGCAATATATAAAGCTCCCGTGAATAGTTAGATGTAGACAGATAGGATCAGTAAATAAATGAGCATACAAGCAAGTAAACAATGCAGGCTTCCTTATACTATGGAATCAAAGTGTTCTCATTCTTTTGTCCACATACAAAAGACAACAATCTCAGAAACTGTCCCTGCCCTGCAAAAGAAAATACAGAAGCCAATTTGATAAAAGAGAAACTAAAAAAATTCTACTTGATAAATGAGCTTCTAAATCAGGGGAAATAAAAAGAAATTGCTATTTGTTTGCAACACTAAGGGTAAATCCTGTACATAACACTCTGAAATAACTTTTTGGATGCAAAGGACACTGTAAAGACACCAAAAATATTTTGCTGTTCTGTTTTTTGAGACAAGGCCTTACTGTGTAGGTCAGACAGATCTTAAACTTGTAATCCTCCTGTCTCAGCCTCCTGAGTGCTGTGATTCTACAACTTTTTTTTTAAACAAACAAGTAATATGTATAGTTACTTTTACTCATCCTTACTTCTCTAAGTTCTGCCTCATCTGTGAAATTCAAGGGTGGAGAAAAGGACGTGGTAATCAAAGATAAAGAACAGAATGAATCTGGGCATTGGTGGCTCATGCCTATAATCCTAACTATTCAGGAGGTTGAGATCCAGAGGGTCAGGTCATGATTCGAAGTGAGCCCAGGCAGAAAAGTCTGTGAGACTCTATCTCTAAAATACCCATCAAAAAGCAAGGCTGGAGGTATGTTCAAATGGTAGGGTGGCAGTGAACAAGTAAGGCACTGAGCTCAAATCCCACTATCCCTCAAAACACACACACACACACAGAGGCAGATAGACAGAGACAAAGAGAGAATCTGGGATATCTACTACATACTCGTTAAAGTAAAAAGAAAAGTATGCTTTAGTATGTACATTTGTTTTTGCCATTCCTGGGGCTTGAACTCAGGGCCTGGGTGATTACCCTGACTGATCATTAGCTCAAGGCTAGCACTCTACCACTTGAGTCAGTGTATGTGGTAGTGGGGAATCGAACCCCAGGCTTCATGCATGCTAGGCAAGCACTCTACCTCTAGGCCACATTCCCAGCGCAGTATGTATGTTTTAAGTAGCCATTTCAAAGAGGTATGGTACCAGGGAAAAGCTACAAAAGAATAAGTCGTGTTCTATTGCAGTTAGTGTTTAGTGGTGGTCTCTGTAGTGCAGAGAGCAGGGGTGTACACTGTGCAGGTGTGTGAATGGGGATGAGGTACACTGGAGAAAGAGAATATAGAAGACATATTTCTCCAATTGACCCCACACATGGGGTATGGTGTAGGTCCTGAAAGTCGTTTTCAGAATGAATTATACGACTGCAGTATTTCTCATGTCCACATTCTTTCCTAACTCTCGCAATGAGAACTTTTTTTCCAGTGTCCGTATTTTGGTTGTACTGGGGTGTGAAATGAGGCAATGCCACCAGCCAGACTTTGCTGAGGTTATGATAATGGTTTATCGACATTCCTTACAAGTCACCTTCTGTTCTCAAGCTATGTCGATAGCTATTTTCACCAGTTGTGTACAAGTAGTAATTTGAAAAGTCAAACATATGTTTAAAAAGTGAAATATGTATCTGTCTGCAACTATCTATAACAATGTCATTTCTTCTCTTATATTCCCATATGCTTTGCAAGGAATAGAGTTGACTGCAGGAAAGCTTGGGCTCAGTATTATTTATCTTTCTGCATATATGTGTACCTACCACTTTTTCGGGGGCAGTCCTAGGCTTGAACTCAGGAGTTCAAGTGCCTGGACACTTTTTTTTTTGTCCAGTCCTGGGGTTGAACTCAGGGCCTGAGCACTGTCCCTGGCTTCTTTTTGCTCAAGGCTAGCACTCTGCCACTTGAGCCACAGTGCCACTTCTGGCCTTTTCTATATATATATGTGGTGCTGAGGAATCGAACCTAGGGCTTCGTGTATAGGAGGCAAGCACTCTTGCCACTAGGCCATATTCCCAGCCCCCTGAACTTCTTTTTGCTCAAGGCTAGCACTCTACCACTTGAGCCACAGCACTTGAGCCTTTTTCTGTTTATGTGCTACTGAGTCAAACCCAGGGCTTCATGCATGCTAGGCAAGCAATCTACCACTAAACCACATTCCCAGCCCCATACCTACCCTCTTTGTAAGAGGAAAAGTGTGGAAAAATGTTAAGTCTCAGACTGGTTTCAGTATAGTTTTCTAGCTTCATTCTTTTTCATCCTTATTATGGCAAAATGGGTTCCTCTTATAGTGGAATGTTGTTCACTGCTCTCAACATGCCATGTACTTTATGTCTCTAAGCTTTAGAACATCCTAGCCCTTCCTTCTTCACCCTATTATGATTCTTAGATTTCACCAAGCAGAGCTAGCAATTCTTTCATAGGTCTTGATCATATTAAAGAATTAATTATATGTCCATTTCTCCCTCCCCAACTCAAGAGCTCCAAAACTTAGCATACTGCATCTCATCAATGGACATTTGAGTGGAGATAGAAGACAGCAGCATCAAAACATCTGATCTTACTCTGGATATTTACAAGCTGATTCATTTAAGCTACTAAATATCTATTTTGGAAATCTTGCAATTAACATTAGTAGCACTTTACCAGTCAATCCTTGTTCAGTTCTTACACTGGAAATTTTCACAAAATTTGGCAAAAACAAAAAATACAAATCTATATTTTCAAAACATGAGTTTCACATTCCTATTAAGGGTTTTCTAAAAGGCACTATAATTAAGAACATTCTTACCTAGTATTCTTTTTTTTAAATTAAATTTTATTGACAAGGTGATATATAAAGGGGGTACAGTTACATAATAATTACCTAGTATTCTTAATGTATCCATCTTTAAACTGATTTAATGAGAGAGAGAGAGAGAGAGAGAGAGAGAGAGAGAGAGAGAGAGAGAGAGAGAGAGAGAGAGAGAGAGTACATGCCAGTCCTGAGGCTTGATTTCAGGGCCTGGGGCGCTGTTTCTGAGTTTTTGTGTTCAAGGCTAGCACTCTACCACTTGAACTACATTCTCACTTGTGGATTTTTGCTGGTTAATTGCAGTTAAGAATGTCTTGGACTTTCTTTCCTGGAACTGGCTTTGAACTGCAATCCTTGGATCTCAGCCTTCAGAGTAGCTAGGATTACAGGCTTAAGCCATCTCCAGTGTTTCTCTCTCTCTCTCCCTCTCTGTTTCTTTCCTCAATGAATTCATTCATATAATTCCCTTTTCCTATTTGCCACTGACGTTGTTCCCATTTAAGGTCTTCAGTATCCATTAGATTCCCCAACTGAATATACTAAACTCTTTGATTTTCGTAAGAGCCCCCAAATCTCTAAAGAATCAATTTCCCATTCCCACAATACAGAAGATGGCAAAAACTCTCTGTTCTCTAGATGTAGCGATCACTTGGAAACTGAGGCTTGTTTTTGTTTCAGAGATCTGAGGACCTATGACTGACTACTTGCATAGCAATGGACTCCCTGCATGTGGGTTTAAGGTTCTTTAACACATCCAATAAGTCCTCCAGGACTCATAAGAGTTTCTGCCAGATGAGGCAGGGAATCTATGGAAGGCATCAGGAGACATTTTATAGTCTGAGGCAGCAGGAATGGGTTTGGAGTTAGTAGTCTAGAGTTCTGGGAAGCTAACATGGGAGCTTAACTCCTGTCCCCAAGACAGGAGTTAAGAGTGAAAAGAAGAATATAAAAAGTTACAGATTCCAAGAGAAGTAAATGTTACAGTAAATGTTTCTGATTTATATACCTAATCATTTTAATATGCTTCATAGTTTACAAATAGATCTATTATATGCTTAGATTGGTCTAACCTGGGGTTAGACCTCACTCTAAGGTGAGAATAGTGCTTAGATAGATCTATTATATGCTTAGATTTATAACTAGCAGGAAAAAAAATGATTATCATTCTATCTGCAAAACTATGAAACTCAAGTTCATTTTTTTAAAAGATCCTATTACTTCTAAAAATGAGGAAGAAAAACCCCCAGGTTATTTCATAATCATTTCATAATTAACCTCAGCAAATAATGAGCTTGCTAGATTCAAAAATAGCCTTTCAAGAGTTTTCAGTTTTATTAACATTCAAGAATATATATTGAAATAGCCAAGATGCCTTACAACAGATTGGATCAATAAAATTACTACATACATACATGTGTGCTTACAAATGTATATATATGTACACACACACACACATACACACACACACACACACACACACATATATATGCTAGATCTAAAATATAACAGGGAATGATAACCTATACAGGACTCTAGGCATTCGC
The DNA here is from genome assembly GCF_023159225.1 of Perognathus longimembris pacificus. Taxonomy (NCBI): domain Eukaryota; kingdom Metazoa; phylum Chordata; class Mammalia; order Rodentia; family Heteromyidae; genus Perognathus; species Perognathus longimembris. The sequence goes on along the minus strand of NC_063161.1, from coordinate 57,363,940 downwards.
AGTTAAAGGAGGACACTTGTAGGGGAGAAACCCAAAGGTTTTATTTCTCTGAACATTTAAAATATTATTTGTTTATTTTTGTTAGTTGTGGGCAGTGAACTCTGGACCTGGGCACTATCCCTGAGCTCTTCAGCTCAAGGTTAATGCTCTACCACTTTGAGCTACAGCACCACTTCTGGTTTTCTGGGGGGTTATTGGAGATAAGAACCTCAAGGACTTTCTTGCCCAGATGGCTTTGAAATGTGATCCTCTGATTTCAGCCTCCTGAGAAGTTAGGATTACAGGCATGAGCCACCTACGCCCAGCTAAAATACTCTTTATTGAAAGGAAACTCTAGGAAATGAAAAACCTAGTTTGTTTTGTTTTGTTATTGTTGGTGGCAGTGTTTGTTTTTGCTTTGGGCTTTTTTCTTTTGGGGGAGGCAAAGGGGAAATGCAGAAAGGGAGGAAGAGTGAACAAATGCAATCATGCTGCATTATATGCTACATTGAAAATGACCTAGGTAACTTGTGGTCAGGGATGGGAGGGGGAAATTGGGGGAAAGTGAAGGAAGAGGTGATATTGACCAAAAACAGAAATGTGTTCATTACCTGATTTATGAACACCTTAAGAACAATAAATATATTTTTAAAAAGAATATATATTGAGTATTAGGCTGTCTACATGCAGTATAAAATTACAGAGTAGAGGCCTCAAAGAGCTCACAATTCCACTATAGAATGAAGTGCTTTTTTTGTTTTACTAATATTTAGGTCAGCTTTCCCAAGTACTTCCAGTGGAACACCAATTCTATTAGAAGGACTTGCGCATTTGGAAAATAGGAAATACCTACAGGGCAACAGATAGACTAACAAGAGCCTGAGCAGTCTTGTAGTAAGGAACTTTAACATTACTTAATTTGACGTTTTCCAAAATTATGCAACTGCATAATCTTTTTTTTAACTTAACACCTTAAACAGAGCATGAGAAATGCTGACTTGGGCATGTAATTAAAAATGCATTTATATGTATTTCCAAGGCATGAAAATACAACTTTTGGCACCCTTCACATTTTTAGAAAATATATTAGAGAATTGGGAAATTCTTGGGCAAGTTTAATGAAAATAGGGCTCCAAAGCCAGGTCTATCTGCAATGGCAAATAATGCTTTATAAAGACATAGTACTAAAATTAAAACAAAAAAAAAAAACAGGTGAGATAATATAGAACCCCTTTTTAAAAATTAAAATCTGCTTTAACAAAACTGTTTACAGACTACTTCAAGGAATTGTGTGTGGGTGTAGAACTGGGGTTCAAATTCAATGTTTATAGTCTTAGGTGGGTGCTTTACCATATCAGTCATGCCCTCAGTTTTTTGTGCTTTAGTTATTTTTCAGACAAGATCTCTCATTTTTGTCTGGGCAGCCTCTGACTGAGATACTCCTAACTACAGCCTCTAGAATAGCTGGGATAACAAATGTGTACCAACACACCCGGACCCTCAAAGAACTTTTTTGTTGTTGTTGGTCCTGGGGCTTGAATTTAGGGTCTGGGTGCTGCCCCTGAGGTGCTTTTGCTCAAGGCTAGTGCTCTACCACTTGAGCCACAGTGCCACTTCTGGCTTTTTCTGAGTAGTTTATTGGAGTTAAGATCTTGTCTCATGGACTTTTCTGCCCAGGCTGGCTTCAAACTGCAATCAGATCTCAGCCTCTTGAGTAGCTAGGATTACAGGCATGAGCTAAAGGAAGATCTCAGTCTGAAATAAATTGTATTTACTATATACCCTGAATTACATGTAAAGAGAAGACACTACATGTTCCATATCCCATTAACATATCTGTCTCTTTCTAAATTTTAAGTTTGTACCTGCTCCTTTCTTTGGATGCTCATTAATGACATTCTGTATGTAGGCACTTGTTGGTTAAAAACAAAAGCAAGGACAGAAGACACAGCTGAAGCAGTAGAGCTTCTTACTAGCAAGCAAGTGCATAGCCCAGTTCAAATCACAGCAGTGCCAGAAAAACCAAACACACACACACACAAAATCAATCAACCCAAGACACCCCTAAAACCGAAGCAAGATCCAAAGAAGAGATTTATTTCTCCCTACAGTTATAGAAAACAAATAATTCTAAGACGGTCTTTTGATGTATTGTTTTAAACAAATAGTCCTGTCAGACCCTGGATTTCACAATGGTGCTACATTCTGTGAAAATGACTTAAGACTCAAGTTTCTGATTAGTTGTCTGATTTAATCATGTATAACCTTATTAATAGTTAACATTTTAAATTCTGAAGGTTTCTTTTGCACATTTACTTATTGAGCTGAGAAAAAAATATTGCACATTTTTCTACAAATATAACACACAGACCTCTTGGTTATGTATTTATTTAGCTGTCTAATCTTGTTTAAGTTAATAATAGGTGCTATGACCAAAACAAACTGTATTCTTTGCACAGAAAAAAAATTGATGTCTAGATTCACAAGTCTTTTAAGCCTAAGGTAGTAAAATGTTTGTCTACATTCTTTCAATGTGGTAGAAATTGTCATCAGTTAAGATTATCTTTTACTTGTCAAAAATCTCTAACTGAATGATTCTCCTTAAGCTTTTGGGTAGCTCTTGATCCTAGATGATTGTACAAAACAAAGTTTTCTCATTTTGGGAGGAGCATTAAAATGTCAAGTTAGCAGTCCTCACATTTCCTCTGGTATGGCTATTATACAGTATAGCTATTCTTACTAAACGTAGGCTGTGATGACTTCTTGTTCACAGGCATTTGCGCTTGTCTTTATTGAGTAACTGGTTTCCTCTGCTAACCTGTTTAGATGTAATTTCTCCAGATCAGGCTGCAAATTAAACAAAGACTATTAAGGAATAAGCCCACCATTGGTAGTCCTTGGTAAATATTCAGGTTGATGTTCTGTGTGTATTACTCATAAGAATAGGCTTTAGTGATTAGTACTTTTGTAAGATGGGTAGAAACATACTTGTATTTAAAAGCTGACACAACAGTTATTGGCAAGTATTTTTTGCTAGTTTGGAATAGCATTTTGTCTATGGGGAATGTTTTATGCGATTATATAACATCTATTTGGGATTCTAGCTCAGACTTTTTTTTTTGTGGCCAGTCCTGGGCCTTGAACTCAGGGCCTGAGCACTGTCCCTGGCTTCCTTTTGCTCAAGGCTAGCACTCTGCCACTTGAGCCACAGCGCCACTTCTGGCCATTTTCTATATATGTGGTGCTGGGGAATCGAACCCAGGGCTTCATGTATACGAGGCAAGCGTTCTTGCCACTAGGCCATATTCCCAGCCTATTTGGGATTCTAAATTGTCAGCAACCAACTGAACTTTTTATGTTTATTAATGGAAGACATATCTTGAATCCATATAAAGGGGCCTTTTCAAGTCTTTTTGACTAGTTGTCACAAAGTTCTTTATGCCTTATGTGAAAAATGTTAATATCACATTTTAAACAGTTTATTAGAAATCTCTGTCATAGAAATACTATCCAGAAGAAAGATTTTAGGGTACTTGCTATTAAATTTGGCAGACTATTGGTCTACCTTACAAATAGCTGCTGATAGTTCTGAGGCTACCCAGGCAGCTGGGGTACCTTCTGTCCTAGACTTGGTCTTTTTGTAAAGATCAACTCCATGTTCTAGAAATGTTCAATAATGTTCCAGACCTGTTCAAAGTGAGACCATTATGAAATGATTAAATTCTAGAAGACAATTTGTCAATAGGAAAGTCTTTCTTCTGACCTTATTTAATGGTTCTCATCTAGAATATAATTTGCCTCCCTTAAACATAAACCAACTTTACATTCCTGCTCTGAGGTTTGGCCTTGCCCACTTCTGAACAGAGTCTATAGAACTTCTAAGGGAGATGAGCTCTAAGAACTGTTCAATAATGAACTTAATCACTTTCTTTTTGGGATATAAACCCTTACTTGAGACCTGCCACAATACAAGAGAGAGCAGGATTACTATTCTTTTATCAGAGGACTGGTAAATGATCAAGAGAATGACAAGTGTGCAAATAACATGCAGTGAACATTGTTGGGGGCTTCCTGCTACTTTAGTCAATTGAGACTGATGGCAAAATACTATAGATCATGTATCTTACAAATAAGGGAAATTTATTTTCCAGTTTTAGAAGCTGGGAAGTCCAAGATCAGGATATTGACTGATTTGGTGTCTAATGAGGGTTGCTTTTTCAGTGGGCAGGGCTTTTTCTTCATAATCTCTTATTTAAGAGGGGGCAAATTATCTCTGAGGTCTTCTGCCCTTATGACCTGATCTTCCAGAGAATCCTCCCACCTTCTAATGGCATCACATCGGGGGTTAGGATTTCAACATATGTATTTTCTTTTTTTTTTGGCCTGTCCTGGGCCTTGGACTCAGGGCCCAAGCACCTTCCCTGGCTTCTTTCCGCTCAAGGCCAGCACTCTGCCACCTGAGCCACAGCGCCCCTTCTGGCCGTTCTCCATATATGTGGTGCTGGGGAATCGAACTGAGAGCTTCATGTGTAGGAGGCAAGCACTCTTGCCACTAGGCCATATTCCCAGCCCAACATATGTATTTTCTTTTTGCCAGTCCAGGAGCTAGAACTCAGGGCCTGGGCACTGGCCCTGAGCTTCTTTTGTTCAAGGATAGCACTCTTCTACTTGAGCCATCGTGCCATTTCCAGCTTTTTTTTTTTTTGTGGCAAGCACTCTTGCCCCTAGGCCTTATTCCCAGCCCCTCCAGCCTTTTTTTTTTTGTTTGTTTATGTGGCATTGAGTAATCAAACCCATACTAGGCAAACACTCTACCACTAAGACATATTCCCAGCCCAATATATGCATTTTCAAGGGACACAAACATTCAGATCACAGCACTAGCCTATCCTTTCTGAATTTTTGTTAAGTTCCAATTATAAGAACTAATAAGGTGGGGTAAAACTAACTTCACTAAAAACAACGAACCTGTATTACATACCTAGTTATTGCTTTTAAATTCTTGGTTATCAAAACTCAAAAGTTCTAACAATGAATTCCTTAAGTGCTGAATCTGTTGTCAATTACCACAAAACATTGAGGGAGAAACCTTTACCATACCAATGCCTTTACTGAGTAATATGTGCAATGTTTGGACAGCTGTAAGTAAAGCCTTTAATATTCAGAGTTTGGCACTGGTTTATCATACTAAAACTTGCAGAAAAATATGAAGGCACCCTGCCTTACATTTAATATTTGATATTCTTGAATTCTTGAAGAGAATTGTGTTGCTCATGCTACACTAAAAATACTACCTAGCACTTTGATGCCAAGCCAAACCTCCAGTTTTAAAGAAAAAGTGTGATAATTGTGTTTTGTTCCTTATGTCTGTGTCCACCCATAATCATAGACTTTGGTCTGGCTTTGTGTCTTTCAATACTTCCCAGGGGAGAAATCAGTCACAATACCCGTGAAGCACAATGACTTGGGGAAATACCCTCATCACATGAGGGTATACACAATCATAGAAAGACTTTTGTGGGCTGGGAATATGGCCTAGTGGCAAGAGTGCTTGCCTCCTACACATTAAGCTCTCAGTTCAATTCCCCAGCACCACATATGTGGAAAGTGGCCAGAAGGGGCGCTGTGGCTCAGGTGGCAGAGTGCTAGCCTTGAGCGGGAAGAAGCCAGGGACAGTGCTCAGGCCCTGAGTTCAAGGCCCAGGACTGGCAAAAAAAGAAAAAAAAAAAAAAACTTTTGTAAAAAACTACTGAAATAAAGTAATAGACTTTTTATGAATCTGCTCAATATGGAGAGGATGACTGGCCATTGTACTATGATCCTATGGAATGATGTATCTCAGCACAGAAAGGGTATTTGGAGCTAGATGCCAGCAGCTGAGAACTGAGGATTGGGGTTCGAAGCCAGCCCAAGCCAGAACGTCTGTGAGACTCTTATCTGCAATTAACTAACAAAGTGCTAGAAGTAGAAGTGTGGCTCAAGTAGTAGAGCACCAGCCTTGAGTGGAAAAAGCTAGAGGCCAGCATCCAGGTCTTTTCAAGCCCCAGCACCACACCCTCCAAAAAAAAGGGGGGGGGGTATGAAAGAAGAAAGCTTTCATTGGCAAGAAATAGTGCCTCATTATTGGCAATTCAGATGAGGTAAAAAAATTTTTTTTTGACAAGTAGCATCAGATTAAGAGCTAGACCTATTTATATGGGTTACTGGCTTTTTATAGAGTACTTAGCAGTTATAAAATTGTACCAGGTACTGTAGAGAAGCTAAAAATGTTAGTCTATATAGATATAGCAACAGTATTTATAGAAAAAGTTACACATATTATAGTTTCAAAAGATTCATTTAAAATGTTTTTCCTGGTTACTAAATAAGTAGTATACACTGGCAAGGAAAACCTGAATAAATGAAGTTCCTAATACAGATTCTAATCCAAGATATTGTCTAAGAAGTCCCAGACCCTATATTTAAGCTCAATTTTTCCAACGATTCCCTAAAGATCATTCAGCTTACTGCCATGATTTCATGTAATTTTGCTTTATTTGTGTCATTTTCACTAATTAATGATTTCTCCTTAAACTTACATACTATTTTAAAATTAGAAACAATTCAGATTGGAAAAAATTGATTCAGATAAATATATGGCTTATGCACATTTACTTAACAACTAATTTGATTCTAGAAATTGGATTGAAAGAATGGTTAGTAGGAAAAGCAATGGTTTGGGAGCCAGAAGGCTCATGGCAAATGTTTATATTTTAGGAATGTGCTCGGTGTATAACTGAAATAAATGCATTCATCTAACTCTTAGAGCCCAAGGAAAGTACATGTTTTCTCAGAAATATGCCTTTTCCCCAGAGGGAAACTAAAGTTCAATAGGGAGTGGGACAAAGGGAACTCTTTCTTTTTGTTGGTACTGGGGTTTGAACTCCAGGACCTCCAGCTTGATAGACAGGTGCTCTACCACTTGTACCATAACCCCAGTCTCAAAAAAAGAAAATCTTAATGTTAACATATGTGTAAAACCATCCCTTTGCCCCAAATAACTGGAGTACTAGATTTTAAGTAACTAATGATGTCTATAAGAATCTAATTATCTTACCATCCAGGATAAAGCAGAATTGACAAGTAGCATCAGAAATAAAGCATTACTAATATCCATAGAATTAAATTTAGCATTAAATATACATTATAAATTGAGCATGGTACACATGAATATAATTCCAGGCTGAGGCCAGCTTGGTGTGCATAGTGAAATTCTGAATGAATGACTAGGGTTTGGGGTATCTTAGTAGTAGAGCATTTGGCTAGCACATGGAAGGCTCTGGGTTTGGGCTCTAGCACTACAAAAGCTAAAACTAAAACTAAGAACTTGATGTGGGATGCCACAGCCTGGTGGTTAGTCAGTACAAAAGCAAAACCCAGGCCAAACAGTCACTGCAGTAAACAGCAGCAGGGGAGCCACAGAGAAGAAGAAGGTGGCAGGTGGCTTGGTCCTCAGGAACATAGCATACACTTCATAGAAAATGGTTTTAAAAATACAGGCATGTTGAAAATAATCACAACAATGATATAACACTTGTTTCCATAACTTGGAGTTCATTTTGCTTAGCATCATCTTATGTGTTCATATGGGCGCAGCTATTGGGCTATTGTGATCTTCTGCTGTGACTATCCTACACATGTACTAATTATTCCCTATGAGGGAAACCATAGAGTCCATGTTTCTTTGGCTCACTTCACTTAGTATGATTTTTTTCCAAGTCTTTCCATTTTGTTATGAATGGGGCAGTGTCATTCTTTCTGATAGAGGCATAGAATTCCATTGTACATATGTAACAACATGCCATGTGAAACTATACCCTATTTTTTTTTTTCTCTCGTATTCCCTTCCCACGGGTTTACCCCTGCTATCACTGTATCTGGTCTTAGTATCCTGGATACTGTATATACATGTATTGGAACTAGGGAAGGGAAAGGGAATACCAAAATCGAGAGACAAAGGATAAGACAAACCACTGCAAAAGCAAAATTTATAAAACCATTTGGTGTAAACCAACTGTACAACTAAGGGGGGGGGGAGGAGGGAATGGGGAGGGAAAAGGAGAGGGAAAAATAAGGGAGGTAACAAGTTGAATAAGAAATGTACTTGCCTTACATATGAAACTGTAATCTCTCTGTACTTCACTTTGACAATTAAGAAAAAAAATCATATAGCTCTATAGGCATTCAGTTAGCTGCAGAATTCTATTTGAAATCAGTTAACATAACCCTCATCTATAATTTTTAATAGAGAGCCCCTAATATAGGTGTGTACACCTAAACAAAACTTAAGAATCGATTGTATGTAGTTCTTTAGAAACCCATTTATTAGTTATTGTAATATTTTGATTTGATGAATTAAAATGGTATTCCTTACATTTTCAAAATGTTTTTCTCCAAAGGCCTACAACATACAAAATAAAGTGATGTAAACTTACAATATACTTGTCATTAGTAAACAGTGCTTTAAGATAGTCTTTAAAATAGCTATGCCTAATGAGACTGTCTTCCTAGAAATATGAAACATTCCTTGTTTCACAGGCTCATGGACTCCTTGAATATCATAATTTGACCACAAGCTGACTCATTTACCTAACTGGGAATATGCTGTTACTTCAGATTCTAAGAACTTGACTCTGAGAACAAGGATAGGGCAGGAGACAGGCTATCTGCAATAGGCATACATCTATCCAGGGAGATGTAGTTGTAACATTACTACTATTTTTTCTGCTCCAAACTTAATGCAGCAGAAAAAACTGAGATGAACAAATGGTCATGTAAAAGAAAAGCTTCAGTTTACAAGGAAAAGAATTCTGATGAAAAGAATTCTAATGAAAGGGAAGGGTCTTTTTAGTTTTTACAGAAATAGCACAGCAATCATTCAACCTCTCCTTAACCCTGAGTGCTGTAAGTAGGAAATGTTTTTAAATGGAGTTAAAATGAATAGATTTTAGAAATCAGGACCCACACTCATTTACTGATGCTATTAATACTAGATATTTTTAATGTCAGTAAAGCCAAAGAGGGCAATTTGATTAAAAAATGTATTAAGTTGATCTGAAATCATTTAAAAATACCTAAAGGTAATATATTAACTGCAAGACATTACATCAACTGTCTCACACCTAAAGAACTACTTATAAGTATTTCTCATGTATACTATCACACAAAAATTATTCTAGAATACTTTTGAGTCCTACATTATACAAATCATATCAAAGAGTTGTGGTACCTCTAAGGATTTGTTTTTACTGAAATGTTGGCTCTAAGTTCACTTAATGTACAGCAATAAGCTTTGACAATTTGCATTAGCTTTGGTTGCATTTCCATTTTGATGCTATATATGAATACTTGGTGACATTTTCAGAGAAAAACCTGTTATAAATTCAACTATTATAAATTTGACATTAGTGTGATTCACAGGGTGATAAAGAAAAAACTATATTCTTTACAATACCTAGTTATTGTATAATTTTGCACTTCAACTTAATTCCTGTTTTATTGTTCTACTAGCAATACACCAATTGTTTAAGCTTTATAGCTAGTCAAAAATTAAATGCAGAATTAATTTTTCTTTGGGCTTTATTATTTTCTTAATAGCAAAGTGCAATGTCAAGAAAAGTCAATGTACCAAAAAATTGAGATGAAATTAAAATTCGTTAAAATACTTTGTTTGCTCAGTAGGATACATTATATTCACTGAACATTGAGCTCATGCCTAAAATCCTAGCTACTCAGGAGGCTGAGATCTGTGAGGACTGTGGTTCAAAGCCAGCCCAGGGAAGGAAAGTCTGTGAGACTCTTCTTTCCAATTAACCACCAGAAAGCCAGATGTGGCATTGTGGCTCAAGTAGGAGAGTACTAACTAGCCTTGAGCTGAAGAGCTCCGGGACAGGGCCCAGGCCCAGAGTTCAAGCCCCAGGACCAAAAATAAAAATAAAAAAAATTAAATGCTGGTTAACATTATTATACTTTGAGTAACATTAGTATCCTAACACTGGTGGGATGCTATTTGTACATAATTATATTTAATTGGATCTAATTGGTTCTATTCTAAAGAGAATTTTGAATTTGACACTATGTCGAAGATCCTAAATATTAAAAATTAAGAACCCCATGGGCTGAATATTTCATTATAACCTTTTTAAACTAGCCATTAATAAGGATCTGTACTAGAGTACAATTTCCTTGAGGGTTATGTTGTTCTTTCCCTCCCTACTTTGCCCAAGGCAGGTATTCAGTAATATTTATTCAGTGATTTTTATAATTACTATTTTATAAAAGTCATTATTTTATAAAAATAGTTCCTTGGCTTAGTATTTATGCTATCCTTTTGCAAGTTATTAAAATAGAAGAAATAAGAATGTACAAATATAGCACATTAGTGTCAAGTTGAAAAAAATTCAGGATTAGAAAATGATATCAACGGGCTGGGAATATGGCCTAGTGGCAAGAGTGCTTGCCTCCTACACATGAAGTTCTAGGTTCGATTCCCCAGCACCACATATATGGAAAATGGCCAGAAGGGGCGCTGTGTCTCAGGTGGCAAAGTGCTAGCCTTGAGCGGGAAGAAGCCAGGGATGGTGCTCAGGCCCTGAGTACAAAGCCCAGGACTGGCCAAAAAAAAAAAAAAAGAAAATGATATAAACAACTAAGCCCAGTTCCTAAGGTTGGGTTATTTGAAACAGCCTAAATTTTAGACCATTTTTAGTTTAGTCTTATTTAGCCTTTCAAATATAAAATGACTTGCTTTAATAAACAAATCACATTAGATTTATGTTCAAGGAGTAATCTCTAGAATCTAGTGAAAAGAAACTTAAAAGCCCTCAATGCTTACAGATCCTTTTGGGTTGTATCATTCAGAAATTTGTCAGCTGCAGATTCAGAGTATCTGCATTAAAACTGGCCTAATCTGCAATAAACTTGTTTCTTGCACACTTGTTCAGAGGAGCTCAGTGATCAACACTCTGTAGACTTAAATAGAGAGGCTTCATGTCCGTTTTAAGGTTCCAAGTAAATTTTCAAGGTAGGCTAGCCACTAAAAAAAGTATAAATTACAGGCAAGAGCAGCAAGTCATGAAAACATTCTCGTATCTTGCCAACAGTACTTTTCTTCTTAACATTTTAAAGAAATACCAAGTTAACTTCAGAAATAGCCTTGCTCAACCAACCAAATTATTTTCAAACCTTAAAAGAGTAACCTAAAGGCTGGGAAGGTGGTTTTGTGGTAGTGATTGCCTTGCATGCATGAAACCCTGGGTTCGATTCCTGTGCCACATAGAAAAAGCTAGAAGTGGCCTTGTGGCTCAAGTTGTAGAGTGCTAGCCTTGAACAAAAGAAGCTCAGGGACAGTGCTCAGGGGGTGAGTTCAAGCCTAAGGACTGTCAAAAAAAAAAAAAAAGTATCCTAAAATCTCAAATTCCTCAACCAGATCATTTCAGCTATAGCTACCATATACCTGTTTGATTTGAAATGGTGTAATTTTTTAAAATTTCATTAGAAAAAAATTAATTTATCATAACTTCTTGACTAAAGACAGATTCATATAAAAATAGGAATAACTCATTATGATCTGAAGGGTTTGGGTTATTATTCACTTTGCCTTTTTTTTGCCATCATAAAGGCTTTCTCATTTTGCCATCAGATCAGTATGCTATATATACAGTTTCAACATGTTCACTTATTAGTGATAATTTTTATAGGAATACTTTATATTAATGCTTGAAGGAAAAGCTGTTTCTATCTTATCAAGCTAGTTGGAAAATAGCTATTGTAAAACTGTCAACACATCTCTAACATTTCTTTTTCCAGAATCCACCTGCTCTATGCTGCCCACTATGGGAAATGTAATATGGTAATAAGAAAATGTAATAGTATGCACCAGAGTCATTTTAGTTCAATCCCATAAGAAGATATTCTCTGGTTCCTTGGATGCTAAGATATAGTGTTCTTGCAAGAGAAGCAGACTGACTAAGTGACAACCAAGTTTATTAAATATAAAGGACATCAGTAGGAACAGATGGGACCAGAAACTCTTATCTTGGGTGATCCACAGGCTGCGGTAGCAACCAGGTGCGGTAGGAGATGGATGAGGGTCAGGGGACAGATGGGGCAGGGAACTTACTGGGTGGTGAGCAGCCTACAGAAGGTTGCAGTTCTCTCCGACAGAGGAAAGATGAAGGTCAACATCAATGGAAACAAAACATCTCAAAAAAAAAATCATACCAACACAAATGATTGCTGCAGCTAGAAAAACTACTTAAAAGTCTATTCGTGTTTAAGGCATATTTGTTTTTATCGGATGTATTTCATCTTTCCTTAAGCCTTCACATTAACTCTTGAGAGCAAATACCGTTCATGGCTAACTTTAGTCAAACGCTTTTCTAATCACGGTTTTATGTTTTTTTCTCACTTGGACCAGAGTATATCCACACACACAAAATGCTGAGAATTGAGATCCTATCTATCCAGATATATTTTAAGACTCCATTTTGATCACCTCAGCCTCTTCTAGCGAAAAAGAATTTTTAAGTCATTGCTCCAGCTTCCTATCACCCCTCCACTCCTGAAATTGTGTAAAAGGCTTTAAAACATTAGCATCATCCCTTCCAAGTCTTTAGCTTTTTAATATTTTCTGTGAAGCAAGACCTATTGTTACACACTCAAACACGGACAGCACCCAGGGACTGGGAAAGTGTAGCAACCTCCCCAGAAAAGTGCAAACCTGTCATCCATCCGTCCTGCCCTTCCAATAAGAATTAAAACCAACTAGGCCTTGCCCGTGGTGAAACCAGAAAAGACAATCTAATGTCTAACCAAGACACTATCAGACAACGCTACATCTCTACTCTGACTTGAACGTCAGTCGTTCCCACCCCGGCTCCATCTGCACCGTCCCGGGGGCTGAGACCGCCCGGCAGCTCCCCACGGCCTCCCGAGGACGCTCGGCCCCGGCTCCCCGCCGACCCGCTGCGTTCCCCGGAGCAGGGACTGTCCTCCCGGTTCCATGAGGACTACCGACGGGTTCTGACGTTTATAAACTACCGAAAAGTTCCGTGTTACCGGCGGCCCGGCCCGCCGCCCCGTTATCGCGCGGTCCCGGTTCCTCGGAGCCGGCCGCGCGGCCCGGGAGACCACGGCGAGATCGCAGGCGGCCGCGGCCTGCAGACGCCACGACGCCGGCCGCCGCGGCGGGCCCCGGAGCCGTCAGCCACCGCGGGGCCGCGTCTTCCTTCCCCGAGCGTGAAGAAGTACCCGGCCGCTGCTGGTCCGTCCTTGGAGGAAAACGAAAAAGTGAAAAAAAAAATAATAAAGAGGCAAAGCGTCGAGGTGCCGGGAGCCGTGGTCGACGATCGCCGGAGGAACGCCGTCCCGCGCCCCAGCTCCAGCCCTAGAGCAAGATTCTCGAAGTCGATGCGTCCTGCGCGAAGGTATTCCATGCTGACACATCTCTCGCTACCCACAAAATGGGGCCGGAGGAGGCGGCCGCTGTCTCCTCTATGGGCGCCGCCATTTTGTGAGGCGGCGGCGGGGCGGCGGGGCGGCGGCGGCGGGAGCCCAGGGTGAGCGTGTAATGGTTGAATAGAATGACCCCCTCTAGGGAATCCCCGGCGCTGGCAGTTACGTAAGGGGCCGTGCGCAAGTGCGGCGCTGAGGGAATCCGCAACGGCCCCCGCCGCGAAGCACCGCGGCCCACTTCGCCACTCTCCCTAAAGACGAGGGAGGGCGGAAGCGGCGCCGCTGACCGGGCCCCCTCCCCGCCCCCTCCCCGGCTCGCGTCCGGCCCGGGCCGGGCAGCTTCTCCTCCTCCTCCGGAAGGGTCTCCGCCCCTCCTAGGCTTCGGAGACACTCACTGGTCCGCGGGTGTTAGGCATTTCCTAGCCACACCTTATTCTGACCCCATTTTTTAAGACACAAACTTTACTTGGGAAATAAAGCCATTTCCTAGAGTGAGCATTCCAGGCGTGTTGGGTTCTATTACATAATTTTTTTTTAACCACCACTAAACATACCGTCCCATGGAGGGGGGGGACTGTCAGAAATAACATTCTGACCTTTAACTGCCCAGTGACCTTGGGTTATAGTCAGTGACTTTGCTCTCGGTGGCCATCTCTAAAATGGGAATAACACAGTTGCCTGACCACGAAGCTTAATTGCATTTAATTACATTTGTGTAGCAAAGCACCAGCTCCAACTCCTCTGGTAAATGCAAACTTAGATGTTCAGCTATTTCTAGTTCCTCCCCCCCCCTTTAACCTTCAAAAATATTCTAAGGGACTATCGCATTTACGACATTGAAAAGAGAAAAACATTCGATATTTACCACAAGTATCTTTACAGGAGTTTTATTAAAAAATGGAGATAGAAGTATACACGTCAGTGATGATTGCCAAAGTTCAGCCGATTGCTCCCCAGCCAGTTTAATTAGTTTGCCTAACTCTGGGCTGAGAATAATGCATGCAGCTTGATGCGTGGAGCCAACCCAAGGCTAGCTGAATTAAGAGCTCTTACTCTTTTTAAAATTTCCACAGAACTGGGGCAGGCAGTCCGCACAGTATTTTATGTATAGTTTGTTGAAGTTAGTTGATGGATAATTCATGGGAAAATGTGTTCATCGTGCCCCCAAAACACTAGCATGAAGCTCGGAGAAGCTGATTCCTTCGGGCCTTAAAAAAAAGCAATATATTTCCGAAAAGGGACAAAACGACTTTATTTTTCCGCCGATCTGCAGTGTGGAAGAGCTGGCCTCTCGGAGGCTCTTTTCCCCGCCGAGGGCCACGGCTCCCGGCCGGCGGGAGCGACCGGGGCGGGGGTTGTGTGTGTGGAAAGCGGCTCCTCTCAACAGCCGCGCCGAGAATACGAACATCGCCTCTACCCCTAACCCCGGAACAACCGGTAGTGGCCGTTTCCCCTCGCTCCCCCGCCTCCCCCCACCCCTCTCCGCCGGCTTTGTGTGCGTGTGAAATGTGCGGCACATTGCAGATGAACCCTAAGCCCGGCGAGCCGAGTCTATTGTTCCCCGCGAGGAGCTGCCGCGGCGGTGTGGAGTCAGGTGCAGTTCCGCGGCCGGCCCTCGGGGGTCGCTGTGCGGCGCTGGCTTGCGTCGGGCCGTGGCGGCGGCAGCGGCGGCGGCGGCGGCGGCAGCAGCAGCAGAGAAGCTGGGCGGGCAGGCGAAGCGGCGCGCAGCAGCTCCGGCTGCTCGCTGCTGCCTCTGCCCGGGGAGAGCCCGGGCCGCCGCGGCCCAGGCCGCGCGTGAATGTGTATGAAGGCCCGGCGGAGCGGCGGCTGGAATACACGCTGTCAACCCCGCTTTCCACAAACCACCACACAGACCTCCCCCTCCCCACCCCCGGCCCCGCCTGCCCCGGCCCCGCCGCCGCCGCCGCCGAAACTCCCAGGCCTCGGGCCGCCCGGGCCCCGCGCCGCCCGCCCGCCTTTCCCCCTCGCCGCTCGCGCGCCGCGCCGCACCGCTCCCTCCCCCGGCAGCAGCACCTTGTTGAATCGCGTCCCCGGCCCGAGCCGCCGGGGCCGGGGCGAGAGCGCGGAGCCGAGCCGAGCCGCGGGGAGGGCGGGCGGGAGGGGAGGGAAGGAAGGGGTGGGGGCCGCGCTCGCCCCGCGGCTTCGCGCCGAGCCGGCGGTCGCCTGGCCCCTCTTAGTTTCGCTCGGATTTCTTTAAACTTTTTTAGAAATTCCCCTCCCTCTCGGCCCCGCGCCCCCCCTCGGCCTCCCGTCCCTCCTTCCCCTCCTCCTCCTCCTCCTCCCTCTCCCCCTCCCTCCCTCCCTCCCTGCGCCGCCGCCGCCGCCGCTGCCGCCGCCGCCGCCGCCGCCGCCGCCGCCGCCACCGCCGGCCCATGACTGAGCCCCGCCGCCGCCGCCGGCCGAGGAATGGGCTCCGGGCTCTGGTAGGAAGCGCGGGGAGCGGGGGGCGCTTTTAAAACCACGATCTGGGGTTTTTTGGGAAAACCTCCTTTGAAAAAATAATGGCAAACTCGACGGGGAAGGCGCCTCCGGACGAGCGGAGAAAGGGACTCGCTTTCCTGGACGAGCTGCGGCAGTTCCACCACAGCAGAGGGTGAGAGCGGGGCGCCCGGGGGGGCAGCGGCGGGCGAGCCGGGCGAGCGGGCCGGCGCGGGGGCTGCTCCCGCCGAGCCCCCGGCCGGGGGGGTCCCGGCTGACAAGTGCGGGGCTTTTTTCCCCTTCCTCTTCTTCCCCCTCCCTCCTCGCAGGTCGCCTTTTAAAAAGATCCCTGCGGTGGGTGGGAAGGAGCTGGATCTCCACGGGCTGTACACCAGAGTCACTACTTTAGGCGGATTCGCGAAGGTGAGTGGAAGTTTTCATTTGTATTTCCCTCTCGCTGGCCTCTTCCAAAAAAAAAAAGTCTCCTTTGACCCCCCCGCCCGCTTTCTCCGGGGTGGGCGTCCCGGGGTCGCGGGGAGGGGGTCAGTGGGTCAGGGGGAGCCCCCCGCGCTCCCCCGGTTCGCAGCCGGTGGCACGGAGGCGGACGGGCGGCGGGGCTGTGTTTTTGGCCTGGTGGCTCGCGTGCGCGCGGCGCGGGCGGGCGGGCGGCCCGGTGTGGGCTCGCGTCCGGCTCCCGGGGGCTCGGCGGGTCCCGGCGGCGGGGGCCGGCGGGGGGTGGGCTCGGAGCGGCGGGGTGCGCGGGGCGCTCGCCCGGCCGCCCCGAGCCCCCCGCGCCCTTGCCCGCGCTCGCTGGCTGGCTCGGCGAGTCGGCGCTGCCGCTCTAGCACTGGCGGAGACACCGAGACTCGCACACACTCGCACACACGGAGACTCTGAGCAGTTTTCGTGCAACTCAAAATTAGCGCGGGCAGGTTTCACATCGATAATCGGCTGCGAAATGATCCCCGCCACCGGGGGCACAGCCTCGGCCCCGGCGCCCGGGGTTTCCAACAGCTAACAAAAGAAACCGGGACCTGTCTCCAAATAGCCATCTTAGGCTTCAAGGCTAGGCAGAAGCTTGTAGGCCTCAAAGAAGGGCCTATGGAGATGGATAGATCCGGGAGCGAAGAACCACCGCGGGCCCCAGCCCCGGACCCTCGCCCCCCTAGCCCCCCAAACCCGCCGGCCGCGCTGGCCGGAACACTATTGATCCTTTTGAACTTTTTTTTTTTCCTGTAAAGTGTAAACGGACCGCGTTGAGATTTAAAAAGGGGGCGACAGAGGGACTTGCGATTGGTTATTGTCCGGGCTTCAAAAACAAAACAAACCCACCAACCCCCCCCCCCCCAACAAAACAAGTGCTGCCAAATCCGGGGCTCGCCGGTGAAAGTACTGGGATCCCAGCAGTCCTGGCCGAGTGGCCCTCACGCCTGGGTCCCGGTCACCCACCGATGCCTTTAGGTGTCCACAGATCTCTGCAGAATGGGTATTTATTTTTCATACTTAGCCCAGGCTCTTGGATGGGGCACTTTCAGACAAGTATGTCTGTGTTATTTGTTGTTGTTTTTTGTTTTGTTTTATGTTTCTTGAACAGGTTTCTGAGAAGAATCAGTGGGGAGAAATTGTTGAAGAGTTCAACTTTCCCAGAAGTTGTTCTAACGCTGCCTTTGCTTTAAAACAGTATTACTTGCGGTGAGTAGTAGAGACTTTTCCACAGTTATTTGGAAATAAAGGGACTTGTGGGAGATTTAAAAAGAGAGAAGGAAGCCTTGTCCATCAGATGGTTTTTAATCTCTTCCTACTAATTTCATTGTGACAATTATTTATTCAGTGAAGGGAGATTGTTAGGAAGGTGAAGTTAGCCTGTGTGAGGATCATTTACATTTTCCCTGCAAAACCATTACAGGTGACAATCCCTCCCCCTATCCTGGTAAACATTCTTTTGTGACATTGTAATTGATTGCTTGATATCCACCGAAAAGCTGAAAGGTGATGCTTAGTGAAAAAGTTCAGGTAGTTCATGAAACTTTGTAACCTTTGGGAAAATTAGTGTTTTGTAAAGTACCCTTTAAAATTCTGACTAAAAGAAAAAAAAGGAAACTTATTGTTTGGAACTGTGTCATTGAGTAGAACATTGTTACCTCCACTAGCTAGCCTTGTTTTTAGAATTGTTTTTTGTTGAATTTCTGAGGAATTAAAATTTAGTATCTTTAGGGTAGAGACACTGTGAAACCAGATACTATGATTCGAGTTTTCTCTCATTCTTGTTTTTGATTGCTTGTTTGATGAATTAAGTATTTTGTTGGGGCATGATATAGTATAGACACCACATTTTTTACTTAGGTTTTTTGTTTTGTTTTGTTTTACTCCTTTCTCTGTGTTTCTTCTAGGAATACTTTCATGTTGTGATTTACTGTGAGGTCATCTTTTATTTTTGTTTGCCTACCCATTGGGAATCCTTAGTTGATTGTGATGATTTAAAACTAAAATCATGATCTTCTTTCCAGTAAATATTGGAAATTATAGTTTTACAGGATAGCCATGTGTTGTTTTTTAATATAAGATACATAATGTGCTTTCTGCAGAATTTGAATTTTGTATTATTGCTTCAAATGCACACTAGAGTTACTCTGTTTTATGCTTAGGATTCTGAAATAGGAAATGCTGTAATTGCACAGGTGTACTTTCTATTGGCTGTCTTAGATTGACTTCAGGCTTGACGCTCAAGAGTTCACATAACATAGTTACCGAGTTTGTGTAGGAAATTCAGAAAATACTGAATATGGCTAGTTGTTATTGTGTGTCTGTGTGTGTGTATGTCTGTGTATGTGTGTAACATGACATGTGTGCCACAGCACATTTTTTTAAAAGGCCTGAATCAAAACCAAAAACCAATCAGTTAGCCCCTGAAAGTGTTGATTTAGTAATGGGGTGAGAAATGGAGAATTTTTAATTTATGTTGATAGTCACTTGCTCAGTTCAGAAAGGAACATGTTTATATATTCAGATTTTATGTTAACTAATTTGAACCATTTGGATTTTGTACTGAATTGCATATTTTAAAGTTATTTCTGATATTTGTTAGATTAAGTGAATGAAATTTAATATCCTAAAGGTGCCTATCATGTGATTTGTATATATATGTACACACATTAGGAAAATGTATATGTATATATACATTATTAGAGAAATGTTTACATGTATATACATTATTAGAAAAAAAATTTCCAAATGTAGTTTTTCTGAAGAATTTACATTTGTATAAACAAGCGTCACAAATCAGTTACATGAACTTTATTTTTTAATTTTTTAACAAAGAATTATGAATATTGTGTTTCTAGTTGTCATTTCTATCTTGGGATAATAACATCCTTTAGTTGTACTTGTAGGCAACTATTTCTAACCATATAGTTTCAAAGTTGCTTATACTTATGTCATACTCAGACCAATGTAGGCTTTATGCTCTTATTAGAAGCTTTTTGAACTGTCCTTAGCTAAACTTGTTTTTCCTCCATATGTCTTCCTCTCTAGGCTTGTTTTTGTAGGGTTGTAGCTAGGTTACTAGGAAAAAAGTTGAAGCATTTGTTTTGGAAAATAAAACCATGTGAAGATTTGCATGGCTTGTAAAGAAATACAAAAGAAATATGCTGATAAAAAATTGTGTACTACCAAAATTGAAAGGAATTTCCCTAGTAGTGTAATATTGCACAGTTAGAAGATATGTATTAATGTTGCCTTTTACACCTTCTTCTGAAAAATCTTAACTGGCAGACCAGATGCCATGCTTTGACAGTAATTCTCTTACTTAACCATAACAGTGCCTTATCATATTAACCAGTAGTAATCAAGTGACTCCATAAATTACCTCTTTGCTATATCAAAAGTTGCTATATCCTAATTTCTGATGAGCAATATCTGCTTCTAGGTAGAATATATATATTAAATATGAACTGTTTTTTCAGTTGACCTCCTGTAGAACTGTCAGTATATGTACTAGTTTTTACTGTACAAGTTTAATATTTGCTCACATAGTCCTGTTTTTTTGTGTGTTTTTTTTTTTGCCAGTCCTGGAGCTTGGACTCAGGGCCTGAGCACTGTCCCTGGCTTCTTTTTGCTCAAGGCTAGCACTCTGCCACTTGAGCCACAGCGCCACTTCTGGCCATTTTCTGTATATGTGGTGCTGGGGAATTGAACCCAGGGCTTCATGTATAGGAGGTAAATACTCTTTCCCACTAGGCCATATCCCCAGCCTCCGTATTTTTTTTTTGTCTGTCCTGGGGCTTGAACTCAGGGCCTGAGCTCTGTCTCTGAACCTCTTTGTACTCAAGGCTAATCCTCTACCACTTGAGCCACAGCACCATTTCCAGTTTTTGATTAATTTTTTTGGCTAATTGGATATAAGTTTCACGGGGACTTTTCTTTGGGCTGGCTTTGAACCATGGTCCTCAGATCTCAGCCTCCTGAACAGCTAGGATTACAGGTGTGAGCCACCGGTGCCCATCTTCTTCCTGTGATTTTACTATCAATTAGATGGTAATCATTAGACCACTACTCTATCAGGATATAGAATATCCCTATAGCTGGTAGACTATTATTTTATGAGATAGCTTCATAATCTTAGAGATGTTTAAATAAGAGAAAACTACAATGTTGGCAATCTAATTGTTGTATCTTCTTTTTTGATAGAGTCATTAAATATAGTGACCTGGAAATGATTGTATCACATATGCATTTATTCAGTTAGATTTTCCATAAAAATGTATCTAAAATTGAAATTCTGTTGTTTATTTAATTTTTTAAAATGTGCATACTGATAATGAATAAATGTTATTTCATTCTGCTTATATGTTGGATGCCAATCAGCTATGACATATATGCATTTTTTCATTTAGTTTATTTGCATATACATCTCAATGTGTTCCACAAAAAGTTATTATTAAAATATGCCTATAAGTATAAAAAGGTAAAGTTTAATTTCTCACATTTTATATGTGGAGAAATTAAAGCACAAAATAAGTTGAAATGGCTTAAAGGGCATTCATTAATTATACAGAAAGTTGTGTTCATTGTGTGTGCTCAGTAATATTTAATCTTACAATTTTGTTACTCAATTTATTTTAATTAAAATATTGGAAATTACATATGGTTAAATTTATGCTCAAGTATATCTTTGTTCAGTGTGTTACATATGCACTTAATTAATTTTTTTATATTTTGCTATCAAGACGGGAATATTTTTTACTCTTATTTGGGTTAACAATTTGAAGCTGTGGTGTGATGATTTAGGTACACACTTAAAATATTTAGTTGCAGCATTTTGTTTTTTTTTTACGAAGCCAATAGTACAACCATAGTCAAGGTTAAATTGATGTTTCCTTTATAAAACTTGAATGTTTTAGAAAGGAACTAAGTTATTTTAGATCCTCAAACATTATTGTACAAAACTACATGTTATTTGTTTTCTTGTATTTGAAACTTACAGTATTAAGTGAAGTTTTCTGTGCATTCATCTTTAGATTAGAAACTTAATTGTGGAATTGTGCTCACATAGAGAATTTTTAATTGCATTGTGGTCCCTCCTTCCCCCATGCTGGGTACAGACCTTCTTTAGTTCTATCAGAAGTTTACAGTTACCAGTTAAATGACATGAATATACTCATATGTTCCTTACCTACTGTCCACTGTTCACATCACTTATTTTAAGAGGAAGCCTTTTGTGAACTTCTTGAGTTTTAGTGAAAGAATTCTTCAGAATCACAATAAATAAGTAAATAAATAAATAAAATGACACATTAAACTTGTAAATTGCTAGAGATCCGAGTGGATTACTATCCTATTCAAGAAAGAAAAATACAAGTAATATAGGGACTGGGAGAGCAACTGTATCTGCACAAACTATATATGTATTTTTAACTTCACAAACTGTATCCTTTATCTTGAATAAACTTGATTATGATGCTTTGTGATACTTTGTTACATTTTTAAAAGCTATACATACTTGTAAGTAGTAGAAAGTGAAGAACTTTGGAAGACTGAAGAAAGCTCATGGAGTAGGTTAGTATTAGGTTTCAGAATGCATGTTTTCAGACAGCTTACATTTGCCCAAAGTGCAGCTAAATACATTTGTTTCTAAGATAGGTAGTTCACCAAGGTTATACACTGAGAATTTTGTAATTATCAACCCTATCTCCTCCCACACTCCACTATCTCCCTGATACACCTGTTTCTTTTCTTTTTGCTTAGCTGAGAATTGAACCCAGGGCCTCTGATATGTTAGCCGAATCATACCCAGCCCATTTAAAATGTTAATATGCTTTTTTCCCCTTGTATTTACTTTTTCTGGCTTAGCTGTTAACTAAACATGTCTATTTAATAGAAACACTCATACCTCTGCTCTGTTGTGGATTCAATATTTTCATAGTTAATTACATGTGAACTCTACTATGACGTCTTTGGTTGAGAAGTCTGTCACTACTATGGATCTTTTTATATTATCAGGAATTAGTTGGAAAAAGAAGGAAAAATGCATCTTAATTAATTCCTTGGGATTTAAGTACATTAGTCAGCAAGCAGGTACTTAATACATATTTTTTGGCAAAATATTTAGTAAGTTTCATTTCTGTGAAGGCTGCTTGTTGTAGGTTTTCCAGGCCTGTGAAATAATTAATGAATTTTGTCTTAAATTGGGAACTACAGGATGCAGGGGCAGGATATGGTGAGGGTGGTTGGTGGATTCTCTCTGTCTATATTACTTTGATCCACCACCACCATTTACCACCACCACCACCACACATTGAGTCAGTTAGAGTAGCAGTTCCCAGTTTGCTTGGTGAAACAGTTCTCTTGGAATATTAAAATATTTCCTTGAAAAAGAAGTCAAAGGATTTTGGGCAATAAAGTTTAGTTGAGTGACTTAGAGAACTTCTTAGAGATTTTGTTTTGTTAATGCATGTGGTTAACAATGTTTTTTTTTTCCTCCCTCCTCACCCACAATAAATGGTTTTCCCCAAACATCACCATGGTGGCTATGTGGTATGGTATGAAACTCTATGTTTGAGGAAGACTTACTAAGTTCTTTGGAGCACAGTTTGGGAAACTGAGCTAGAAGAAATAAGGGTTAAGCAAGAAAAAATTTTAATAAGGATTATACTGGAAAAAATGAGAGAATTACATGCACATATATAGGGACATATATGAAGATTTAAATAATTTTATGGAGCTATTATTTGTATATCTATGAATAACTTTACAAAATTATATTGGTAATTCTTGCTAAATAGTCTTGTAGGGGGATTTTTAGATTATGCCATTTTTATTGACAAGTGGCCAGGAAATAATGCAGTCCAAATACCAGTAGAAGAAAAGTTGAATCTGTAAGATAATCTTAGTCTAGGATAGGAAAAAAGACACCATGTGTCTGCAAAATGGTGTAGTGTTTTTGTTTTTTTCCTACTCTTTAAACTGTAATGTGACAAAAGACACATAAAAAATTAATTTGGCCATGTCAAAATTTTGCTTTTGTTCCTTTTCCTCTGGTGGTGTTGGGTCTGGAGCTCCATGCCTCAGGTATACAAGTACAAGGCTCTACCACTGAGCTCTACTCAGTATCAAAAGATTTTCAAGTTATACACACTGGTTCATTTATTTTCATGATATTTCTTTGAGCAAAATAATTTACAATTAATTTTACTTGATTGGCTTAATCTTTACATTTAATAATTCTTATTTGAACCAACAGTCCTCAGAAGTCATCTAACTGCTCTTCATTTCCTGTTGTCCATTATTCTAACTAGATGCTGTCTTTTTTTAAAAAAACAACAACAGGATATTTGTATTTAAAGTTTTGTCTTTTAAATCTGTCTAAACAAGTCTTTGGAGAACAGTAGCAGAAGCAAAATTACTTTTGTAGAGTCGTAATTGCTTTGTTGAATTATGATGCTGGTTCTGGTGAAAATTTATATTTGCTTCCAGTTCCATGATTTATTTCCTTCTATCTTCCTGCTTTTCTTCCTTTTTTTTTTTTTTTCCAATTAGTTCCATGACTTTTCAAAACTGGAAATACATATCATGAATTTTGATATTGAAAGAAAAGTTATTTAGAAGTGGATGTTGGGGACTGGGAATATGGCCTAGTGGTAAAGTGCTCACCTCGTCTACATGAAGCCCTGGGTTCAATTCCTCAGTACCACATATATAGAAAAAGCCAGAAGTGCTGTGGCTCAAGGGGTAGAGTGCTCATCTTGAGCAAGAGAAGCCAGGGACAGTGCTTAGGCCCTGAGTTCAAGCCCCAGGACTGGCAAAAAAACCCCAAAGAAGTAGATGTTGGTGTAGGAGCCAGATTTTATCATAGTTAAGGCAGATATATTTGTGTTAAATATTACTTTTGTCTTAATTTGGGAACTATAGACTTATAGACAGGCTACAAATGAGCATATTCAGATATTTTGTGGCTTGAAATTATAAATTAATTATTTAAAAAATCTAAATTGTTGGCTTCTGAATTTAGAATAAATATATGTGGCGTAGCTTATTCACAGTAGAGCCAAAGAAATTGGAAATTTCAGTGAAAAATGTACAAAAATGAATTGATGTTGATCAGTATTGGTTAATTCTGGTAAAATTTATTGGTGCATTCATGTAAGAGATAATTGTTTTTCGGTCAGTTGTGGGGCTTGAACTTGGGACCTGGGCTCTGTTCTGAGCTTCTTTGTGATCATCTTTGAGCCATAGTGTTACTTCTGTTGTTGTTGTTGCTGTTTTTTTTTTTTTTGTTTCTTTTTTCTTTTTCTTTTTTTGCCAGTCCTGGGCCTTGGACTCAGGGCCTGAGCACTGTCCCTGGCTTCTTTTTGCTCAAGGCTAGTACTCTGCCACTTGAGCCACAGTGCCACTTCTGGCTGTTTTCTATGTATGTGGTGCTGGGGAATTGAACCCAAGGCTTCATGTATACGAGGCAAACACTCTTGCCACTAGGCCATATTCCCAGCCCTGTTTTATTATTTTTTTTAAAATGGTTTATTGGAGATAAGAGTCTCACAGGGACTTTTCTGCCCTGGCTGGCTTTGAACCATAATCCTCAGATCTCAGCTGCCTGAGTAGCTACAATTGCAGGCATGAGCTACGAGCACCTGCCAAGATAAAACTTCTTTGGGGTCTTGTCATAACTATAGAACAAGCTTAATTTTCCTCATAGGTTAATATGAATTTTAACCATTAACCTTTCCAGTAATTGTATTTTTAATAAGAACCAACTGGATATTTTTCTGTTAAAAAAAACCAACAAAGAATTCTGTGTGCTTGGATAGTTGTTGCATATTCATTGCATTTTGAATTGAGCTAGTTCATTTAATTGTTTGACTTTACATGTGTTGCAGTAACCTGTTATAACTGGAAGCTCTTGGTGATGTCTAGGAATGAGTACTACATTCTGAGTTTTTGCCCCAAAAATGACAGGTCTATATTATTCTGTTAATACCTAAATCAGTTTTTGCAGGGCTCTACCATTTACTGCAACATGAGTTTCATGGTGGGAGTCCCAGAGAACATGTTGTTTTTAATGTTGTGACTGTTTAATGTTGGATCTTGTCTCTTAACGGTTAGTTCTTTTTCTCATCTTGCCACTGATTAGTTGAAGTAATGAGGTCATTTGTCATTTAGGATGTCCTAAAATCTGGCCTTGATTGATTACTTCCTTTTGGAGTTAATTAACGTATTCCTATATCCCTTGTTATTCATTTCTTGAAAATTGTGATGGTTGATAGTATGCAGGTGTAATATTTTAGGCCTACTCCATACGTAGTACTTTGGTTTCTGTTATATGAGGCATTAATATTTAGGGGTGTGTGTGTGTGTGTGTGTGTGTGTGTGTGTGTGTGTGTGTGTTTCTCTCTTGGGGCTTGACTCTGGGCCTGGGTGCTATCCCTGAGTTCTTCAGCTCAAGGCTACCACTTGAGCCACAGTGCCACTTCCAGTTTTCTGGTGGTTAATTGGAGATAAGAGTCTCCTGGACTTTCCTGCCCGGGCTTGCGATGTTCAGATCTCAGCCTCCTGAGTAGCTAGGATTACAGGAGTGAGCCACTGGCACTTGGCTTAAGTTCATGTTCTCTCTCTCTGTCTCTTTGTCTCTCTGCGCCTCTCTCTTTCTCTCTCTTTCTCTCTCTCTCCAGTCCTGGGGCTTGAACTCAGGGCCTGAGCACTGTCCCTGGCTTCTTATTTGCCCAAGGCTAGCACTCTACCACTTGAGCCATAGTGCCTTTTCTGGCTTTTTCTATATGTGTGGAGCTGAGGAATTGAATTCAGGGCTTCATGTACACATGGCAAGCACTCTTACCACTAGGCCATATTCCCAGCCCTAGTTTTCTCTTTATAAAGACTAAGTTTGACCAGTGACTTTATTAATAGTTTGAAACTTTGTATTTTTAAATAGAATGCCCTACATGGTTCTTCAGTATACTGAAGTTGTAATGGAACCAATTTAGTTGCTGAGATAACTGGTTTAACTTGGCATCAACATGTTGGCCAGAGTTAGATCCAGAACAAAACCTCTAGGTGACATCTGTCTACAGACACCTGCTTAAGCTGCACCTGTCAGTTCTAAGAGCTGGTACACACCCTATCCTTTGGCCTTCAGAGAAGTTAATTAGAGCTTTGTTTCAGTTAAAGGAAAAAACATAAGTGAATTACCAAATTCTAACTCAACTGTTTTTATGTATAATTTTAATTAAAAAATTAAAAGAGGGCTGGGGATATAGCCTAGTGGCAAGAGTGCCTGCCTCGGATACACGAGGCCCTAGGTTCGATTCCCCAGCACCACATATACAGAAAAAACAGCCAGAAGCGGCGCTGTGGCTCACGTGGCAGAGTGCTAGCCTTGAGCGAGAAGAAGCCAGGGACAGTGCTCAGGCCCTGAGTCCAAGGCCCAGGACGGCCAAAAAAAATTAAAAGAAAGCTTTCAATTATTCGTAATTGGTCTATTTTATAATATATCACTTTTTTTCTGTATAGAACGTTCCAGTAGTTTTTTTTTTTTTTTTCTCAAATGGCATACCATTTGTTCTATCGAATTTATAGAATGTTTGTCCTCTTAGTGAGGGTTTTGCTATTCTGTGTGTGTTTGTGTGGGTGCTGATCCTGGGCTTGAACTCAGGGCCTGGGAGCTGTCCCTGTGCTTTTTTTGCTCAAGTTTAGTGCTCTACCACTTGAGCCAAAAGTGTCTTTTTTTTGGTGCTTAAAGGACTTTCCTGCTGGGGTTGGCTTCAAGCCGGCATCGGCATATCTCAACTTCCTGAGTAGCTAGGATTAGGCCTGATCCACCAGTGTGGAGCTGGCTTTGCTATTCATCTAGTACTGCTTAGTAAAATTAATGCATAAAGTTCTGTAAAAATGACAATGCTATTAATAGTTTGTTTTGTTTAGTGCATTATCTTCATTTTTCAAAGCATTTTCATGTGTGACTTTATTGCATTTCAAATGTCAGAAGTAATTGCTGTTTTTTAATCTGGAAAAAAACAAAATTTCATTGCACCTCTTAAGCTTCCTTTTGAGATATATAGTTTACTTTAAAAAGTTCTCTAGGCTATTTAAATCCAATGTGTATATTTATCTGTTTATTTTTGCGGGTTTGAACTCAAATCCTTAGCACTTGCTGTGAGCCACCTGAGCCACACTGTCAGCGGTCCAGTCTTTTTTTCTTTTAGTTTGTTTTTCAGTTGCACTTATGCCTGGACCAGTCTTGAACCTGTGATCCTTCTATCTCTGTCTCTAGTGTGGCTGGGATTACAGATGTATGCCAGTGTCCTGTGCCCCTAACTCCTTAAATGTCAGCCATAATGTCCAATCAGGAAATACACTTTACATATTTTCACAACCCGTTTTCCCTCATTTTCATTTCTGGTGATAGGCTTGTTTTGTGTTTTATAAAATATTATTATATGTTGCTAGTACCAGGGCTTGAACTTAGGGTCTCACACTTGCTGTTTGCTTGCTCTTGTCTGGTGCTCGTGAGCCATGACTTCAGCCTGACATTTTGCTGGATAATTGGAAATGGATTATGGCAAGCATTTTTGCCCAGGCTGGCTTCAAACCTGGACTTCAGGATCTCTGCCTCTTCTGTAGCTATGATTAAGGCCTGAGCCACTGGCCCCTGACTCCAAGGTAGTTTGCATATGACTCCTATATGCACAGTGCTAAATATTATTAGGTACATTCCACATTGCAGGTGTGTGTTTAACTTTTATTTACACTAGTAAATGATGTTTTTTCATTACCATATAATGGGGCTAATCTGTGAAGTTATTTCTTATAAAGCAGAATTTGAATCAAATTTTGTCACAGTCTGTTTTTGGATCTTATTGTAGAATATGGCAGATATTTGTAATTGTGGTCTTTCTGAGTACTTAGAAGGAAAGGAAGGATAAGTAAATAAATAAGTTAAAAGGCAAAATAGAGACCCTATGTTTAATATAGGGCCCTGATCTAGGCAATACCTGACTTGTGGTACTTTAGAGATTGGCCTGCCTTTAAATTTGTCAGTATTAATCCCAAGTTTGATCATACTTCTCATATGGCTCATAGATGGAGTGATTTCAATGTGCTTGAATTGAACTTAGTCAGATAAGATGACTTTTCTTAAATAGTAGCTAGTACCTTATTCTATACCTAAGTATGTTCACAAGTAAAAAAAAAAAGTGCTAACATGAGTTGGTATAATCTTTTATTTTATTTTTATTTATTTTTGCCAGTCCTGGGGCTTGGACTGTCCCTGGCTTCTTTTTGCTCAAGGCTACCATAGTGCCACTTCTGGCTTTTTCTATATATGTGGTACTGAGCACTGGTGGCTCATGCCTATATCCTAGCTACCCAGGCTAAAATCTGAGGATCACAGATTAAAGCCATCCCAGGCAGGAAAGTCTGAGATTTAACTCCCATTAACCACCTGAAAACCAGGTGAAAAACAGTTGAGCTGTGGCTCTAAGTGCTAGAGCACTAGCCTTGAGCAGAAAAGATCAGGGACAGCACCCTGGACCCGAGTTCAAGCCCTAGGACTGACCAAAAAAAAAAAAAAAAAAAAAAAAAAGCCAGTACTAGTCAGGTGTTGTGACTCATGCTTCTAATCCCAGTTACTACTGAGGAGGCAGAGTGATTGCAGTTCAAGGCCTTCCTGTTAGTGAGACCTAATCTCAACCAATAAAAGCTGAGCATGGTGGCACACCTGTCATCCCAACTACATGGGAAGTGTAAATAGGATGAATCAGGTCTAGTCTAGCTCCAGCATAAACATGAGATCCCTTAAAGGGCTGTGTTTGAAAATAATTAAAAGCAAGAGGAGGTGGGATATAACCCAAATGGTAGAGTGCTTACCTAGCAAGTGCTCTGCCCTGACTTCAACGCACCCCCAGCACGGCCAAAAAGAAAAGTATGTTGTCTGCCCAGGTGCTGGTGGCTGATGTTTGTAAAACCAGCTACTTTAGGCCGAGAACTCAGGGTGGTGAAGCCAGCTTAGGTAGGAAAGTTCATGGGACTCTTATCTCATTAACTGCTAAGAAAAAAGGCAGAGGTAGATCTGTGGCTCAAGTGATAGAGCACTACCCTAGAGCTGAGAAAAGACTCAGGGACAGTGGCCTGGTACTTAATATATGCACCAGGACCAGTACACACACACACACACACACACACACACACACACACACATTACCTAAGAGAAATTTCTGTAGAATGGTAACATATAATTGATAAAATTAGAAACTAAATATGGATACAGTTCTAGTATCTGATGTACACATCTCAAATTTAATAAATCGTCCCAAAGGTATCATCCTACCACATCTCATCCATGATCATGTATTTCATTTGGTTATCCTATTTCCATTTCTTTGTATGTTGTTTTTTTTTTAGATGTGTATGTGTGTGCTTGCATGCATGCATATACTGAGTCTTGAATCCAAGGGTACACATTTTCACTTCACTTTTTTGCTCAAGGCTGGCATTCTAGCTATAGCTTCACTTCTGCCCCCTCCAAGTTTGAACTCAAGGCCTGGAGCTCTTTTGCTCTACCACTTTGCACCAGAGCGCCACTTTCTGGTTTTGGGTGGTTTATTGGAGATTAGAGTCTCATGGACTTTTCCTGCCTGGGCTTGATTTGAATTATGATCCTCAGATCTCAGCCTCCTAGTAGCTAAGATTACAGGCATGAGCCACCAGTTCCCTGCACTTCTGGCTTTTTGCTGAAACATTGGAGCTAAAATCTCATGGACTTTTCTGCTTGAGCTGGCTTTGAACTCTGAACCTTGATCCTCAGATCTGCCACAAGCTGCCTGTTCTTGGCCTAATATGTTACCATTTTAAACATTGTAGGCCAAGCTGGGCATAGTAGGACTTACATCAGCACTCAAGCTAGTTCAAGGCCATGCTGGGTTACATGGTGGTATCTAGGCCATCCTAGGATACATAACAAATTGTTGCCTCAAAACAAAACAAAACCAGAAAGCATTGCAGGCTAAATGTAGTAGTGTAAAATTTGCATTTGTCTGATGACTTTTTTCAGGATCAGATTAAGGTTAGTCAGTTTGGGTAAAAGGCACCAAATGTCAGTTCATTCCATTATTATTTTTTATTTATTTATTTATTTTTTTGCCAGTCCTGGGCCTTGGACTCAGGGCCTGAGCACTGTCCCTGGCTTCTTCCCACTCAAGGCTAGCACTCTGCCGCTTGAGCCACAGTGCCACTTCTGGCCATTTTCTGTATATGTGGTGCTGGGGAATCGAACCTAGGGCCTCGTGGATCCGAGGCAGGCACTCTTGCCACTAGGCCATATCCCCAGCCCAGTTCATTCCATTATTGATGATGTTAATTTTGGTTATAGTGTCTTAAAGTTACTTTCTTTTTTGTAATTAACTGAGAATGTACTTTGAGAGCATGAAATACCTTGCTCATATTTTTAATCCAGCAAGTTTAATGACCATTGGATGTTTTCACTTGAATTAATTTATCATATGATGCAGTAAAATCTTTCTTTTTCCTGATTTGAATTTTACATTTATTAGTAGTGAACAGTAAAGGAAGTATTTTCTTTTCTTTCTTTCTTTTTTTTTTTTTTTTTTTGTCTTTTCTGTTTTGGTACTGGGGATCGAACCCAGGACGTTGCACTTGCTGGGCAAGTGCTTTGCCACTGAGCTACATCCCAGCCCAGTATTTTCATTTTTATTAGGTTTTATCTTAAACAATAGGTTAAGAAATCTTTTCTTTGGGGGAAGGGTTAGGATCTCATTAAGTACCCCAGGCTAACCATGAACCCCTGCTTCAGCCTGCTGAGTGCTAGGGTATGTTCTACCATGCTGGACTAAAGTGTTTTTCTTCTGCATATTGTTGCTTAAATATGGCCAGTGGGATCCCTTTCAAGATGACTTCTTTGTGTTTTTTTTTACTTGTCTACATAACTTTTTAGCTCTTCCTTACTTCCTCATAAACATACAACCAACCAGTGTCAACTTGTGTTTTGCCAACACAGCTCTAGAATCAGCTGTTTTCTCCCTAAGGTCCTGCTTTTTACTGTGGGAATGATAGGAGTCATAGATACGTTCATGCTTTTGGGTTATTTTTCTCCTCCAGGCCCATTCAGAAGATAGAGCCATGTATAATTTTTTTTTTAAATTGTGAGACTTTGCTGATAGCCTCAATTGCATTCCAAATAGTTTCTTCTTTCATTCTGTATCTCTCTCTCTCTTTTTTTTTTAACCTGCAGTGGGAAGCCTAGCTTCCTCAACAGTGTATTTAGTCATCTTCCACTATATACGTTTCAGGGCTGGGAATATGGCCTAGTGGTAGAGTGCTTGCCTGGCATATATGAAGCCCTAGGTTTACTACAAAACAAACAAACAAAGTAGGGCTACAAACTTGTTTGCAATTCCTTAGAATAGATACATTGTTAAAGTAAACTGGACAGAGTGGTGCTTGCCAAAGGTCCCAAGGTGTTCTGATGGTGGAGGCAGGAAAACCAATCTAGTGATTGACTTTTTCCCTAGCATTGGTTACTCGCCTGAAATACAATAAAAATTATATGTTCACTTTTGGTTTTCTCCACCTTTCCTTGCCTATTTGTTTAATTAATTAATTAATTAATTAGTTTTTTTTGTGTTGGGGGTTGAACTCCTGGGCTTTCTCACTCAGGTTTTTCCAACCACTTGAGGCACACCCTTAATTCCAACTTTTTGGTTGTTAATTGGAGATAAGATTCTTGAGTTTGTCTGCCTGGGCAGGTTCTGAATCTTAGCTTCTGAATTCTTAGATCTCAGCCTCATGAGTAGCTAGGATTGTGGTGTGAACTCATGGTGCCTGGCTCATTTAATTTTATTAAGAGTCTAAACATTTAAGGGAAAATATACTTGGGAAAATAAACTCTCTTTTTGTTCTATTCTTTATTGGTAACTTGTTTCCTTTGTGTTTATCCTTTTTGTGTTCCTACAAAAATAAGGTCATACATACACATTCATATCTATTTTTATCCATTATATAAAGAAGGCATATTAAAAATATTTTGTCTTTTTTTCACTAATATATTGAAAATTATTGGAAGTTTATAGAGCTTCATTCTTTCCTTTTCTGATACCTGAGTAGTGTTATATTGTATGTATACATCCTAATTTGTTCAAGCAATCCTTGATACCATGATACTTAGTTATTTCCAATGTGTTACAGTAGTGAATAATGCTGGATGAGTAATCTGAACATCCAACTATATGTGAAACTTTACTAGAAAGTTGTTGCAGATGTTTCTTTGTATTAAATTACTTAGGTGGGGATTGAAGCAGCAATCAGAGAAAACATTTGTATTTTTATTCCTCTTTTAGGAGAGACTTTAATTCCTACCAACAGTTTATGAAATACACCCAACCTGGTCATGTGTTGTCAGGCTTCTAAATTTGGCTAATCTGAAGGGTTTTGAACTTGTTTTTCACTATATTTAACTATTGTTTTAAAATTTAGTAGTCATTCTGATATTCCATTCTCATCATTACTTAGAAGTTTTTCTTTTGTTTTTCATTCCCACCTCTCCCCCCTCCCCCCCCCCTATAAGTTTCATTACCAGTTTGTCATAGATCAGAAAAAATGCTTATGTTTTTCTCTGGGGATTGCATTAAGTTTATAAATTGGAGAAATAAGATATTGATACAACCTTTCCATTTGTTCAAGAATTTGGTGTCTTGATATTTTCCTTGTGTAAGGTTTGAACAGTTTTAATTCTTAAGGATATTATTGTTTTTATTGGTGTTGAAAATATGATCTATCCTTCCTTCCTTCCTTCCTTCCTTCTGCTTTTACTCAAGGCTAACACTCTACCACTTGAGCTACGATACCACTTTCAGCTTTTTCTAAGTAGTTTCTTGGAGATGAGTCTTATGGACTTTTCTGCCTTGGATGGCTTTGAACGGTGATCCTTAGATCGCAGCCTCCTGAGTAGCTAAGATTACAGGTGTGAGCCACCAGTGCCTGGCAGATATGCCTTTTTAAAAATGTTAGTTATTCTGTCCTGTTTTAAAAGAAATAACACAAGATTTTCAAGATGTCTTTATGCCCACTGTGATGTTCACATTACAGTAAGATGATTCCACTGACTTATAATATCTGTGAAGAATGGGTATTAATTTGTTAGCCTTCAGAGGTTAACATTTTCCATTTGTGTAAAACAACCTTTTCTCTTTCCTCTGTTTAAATGTTTCTGTTATAATACTGATAACTATTATTGGTGATCCTATAGCAAAATATATAACTATCACTGAGGAAAATCCCTTTTACTAGAGATAATTCCTTATTTTAAGTGTTTTGTTTAGAAGAAAACAAACTTACATAGTTGATAAAGCTAGCTAGTGGTTCCCTTTTAATTTTTTTCTTCTTTCTTTAATAAGTGGGAAATCTAATTTTCCTGTCTGGCACATTATTTTTTAGATGGAGACCTCTACTGGAAGTATGAAGAAATAGATGGGTTCTATTACACATTCTAATATATCTAAAACAAAACAAAAAAAAGAATGGTAGGAAGATTTATTTTAAGAAACAGTCACCACAGGCTGGAGGTGTGGGCCAAAATGGTAGAGCATATGCTTAGCAAACATCAGGCTTGACAGTTGGATCCCCAATTTTGCTAAAAATGAAACAGTTAATGTAACGATTCTGGAGTCCCTTTAAGAGTATTTTTTTAAAACTATACTTTAACATTGTACTTTTTTGTTCTTGTTGTTTCTGGGGCTTGACCTTGGTCTGGGTGCAGTCCCTGAGCTCTTTTGCTCAAGTCTAGTGCTCTACCACTTAAGAGCCACAGTGTCACTTCCGGTTTTCTGATGATTAATTAGGCTTTCCCGCCCAGACTGGCTGTGACCTGCGATCCTCAGATCTCAGCCTCCTGAGTACCAAGGATTACAGATGTGAGCCACAGACACCTGGCTTTGTGCTTTTTTTTTTTTTTTAAAGCAGAATAACATACACATGCATACATATTTGTATGTATGTGGGCGGTGGTTGTACTTTTTTTTTTTTTTTTTTTTAGCTAAAAGTCATTGACTGTATTGTGTGCCTGGCATTCGACCAAGTTTACCTTAACTCATTTCTTCTTCATACCTCCATTTGACATAGATATTGTTCATATCCTGGTGCTATAAATGAGAATACAGAACAGAAATGAGAATTAAGGACTTTGCCCAAGGTTACATTGTAAGTTAGGAGCTGGTATTTGAACCTGGTTCTTTAAAAAGCACTCTGTACTGACTTATACACAGTACACATGAGTATAACTTTATTTAAAAAAAAAAAAGTAGGGGCTGGGGATATGGCCTAGTGGCAAGAGAGCTTGCCTCGTATACATGAGGCCGTGGGTTCGATTCCCCAGCACCACATATACAGAAAATGGCCAGAAGTGGCGCTGTGGCTCAAGTGGCAGAGTGCTAGCCTTGAGCAAAAAGGAAGCCAGGGACAGTGCTCCGGCCCTGAGTCCAAGGCCCAGGACTGGCCAAAAACAACAACAAAAAAAACCCCAAAACAAAACAAACAAACAAACAAAAAAGTACATGAAGAATCCAGATGCTGGTGGCTCGTGGCCATAATTCTAGCTACTCAGGAGGCTGAGATTTGAGGATCACAGTTTGAAGCCAGCCTGGGCAGGAAAGTTTGTGAGATCTTATCTCCAATAAAAACTACTTAGAAAAGACTGGAAGTGGAGCTGTGGCTCAAATGGTAGAGTCCTAGCCTTGAGCCAAAGAAGCTCAGGACAGTACACAGGCCTAATTCAAGACCCAAGACTGTCACACACACACACACACACACACACACACACACACACACACACACAAAGTGAAAGTACAAGAAGACAGGAGTTGAAGCAGAATATTAAGGTAGTTGGATATATGTGGGAATGTGACCTTATTTTTCCCTAGTTTTTCCCCTAGGTTTTTTTTGTTTTTTTTTTTTTTTTGCCAGTCCTGGGCCTTGGACTCAGGGCCTGAGCACTGTCCCTGGCTTCTTCCCGCTCAAGGCTAGCACTCTGCCACTTGAGCCACAGCGCCGCTTCTGGCCGTTTTCTGTATATGTGGTGCTGGGGAATCGAACCTAGGGCCTCGTGTATCCGAGGCAGGCACTCTTGCCACTAGGCTATATCCCCAGCCCTCCCCTAGTTTTTTGCAGTAAAATTTGTGGGCTGCAATACAGTTTAAATATAGTTTATTTTTATAAGTGATCTTACTAGCTTTTTACAATAAGTGTAAGATGAGAATTATCCTGTTATGTAGAACAGGAAGAAATCTATTAAGTCCTATTGTTAATGTAGGATTAGAATTTAGCTTTGTGAATTATATATAACATACTTCTATCTTATTATCAAAGTCTTAGATTCAAAGACTTTTGTTTATTAAGTATTTATATATGTCTTTGTAAAACCCCTAATTCACCATTTTATAAGTTTTAGTTAGAGTTTCTTGCCATTAGAGAGTTTCTTATGAACTCAGGTAGATATTTGTTGCATGCCTCTTGCCACCTGGGAAATACAATTTGGGATATATTGAAAAAATTCAAAATTCTAAAAAGCAGTATCTATGAAGTACAACATTCTAGTGATCTGGCCCTAAGCAGAACTGTTTCTTGAGTGGTTTCATGAAATGGGTGCTAAGAGTCAGTTGTAGAATTTATAAAGTATAAGTTAATATTGTGATAATTTTGGCATTTTGTACAGTTTTTATAGCATGTGTGTGTGAGAGAGAGAGAGAGAAAGAGAGAGAGAGAGAGATAAAAGTCAACACTAGTGTTGTACTGGGGCTTGAACTCAGGGCCTGAGCTCTGTTCCTTAGCTTTTTCACTCAAGGCTGAAACAAATACCATTTGAGCCACAGCCCCACTTCCCCACTTCCAGCTTTTTGCTGATTAATTGGAGATGAGACTGTAGACTTTCCTGCCCATGATCCTCAGATCTTAGCTTCCTGTATAGCTAGGATTGCAGGCATGAGCCACTGGTACCTGCTTAACAATGACACTTTTTAAAAAGTAGAATGTGCCCTTAGGTCTCTCAATCTCTGTTTAGGATATTCAATGTGAGACTAGAATCTTATGTAGAAAAAGCTTGACATCAGCTGGGAATGTGGCTTGGTGGTAGAGTGCTTGCCTAGCATGTATGAAGCCCTGGGTTCGATTCCTCAGTACCACATAAACAGAAAAAGCCAGAAGTGGGCACTGTGGCTCAAGAGGTAGAGTGTAAGCATTGAGCAAAAAGAAGCCAGGTACAGTGCTCAGGCCCTGCGTTCAAGCCCCAGGACTGGCAGAAAAAAAAAAAAATCAAAAG
Source organism: Perognathus longimembris pacificus (assembly GCF_023159225.1). Classification (NCBI taxonomy): domain Eukaryota; kingdom Metazoa; phylum Chordata; class Mammalia; order Rodentia; family Heteromyidae; genus Perognathus; species Perognathus longimembris. Next base: position 57,327,216 of record NC_063161.1, on the reverse strand, counting down.
CTTGACATGTGATAGTATTGACTTTTGTTAGGAAGTAACATGTGAAGTTCCAGGAATTTGCAAAGTATATTTGCTTTTTTTTTTTTTTTTTTTTTTTTTTTTGCCAGTCCTGGGCCTGGGCACTGCCCCTGGCTTCCTTTTGCTCAAGGCTAGCACTCTACCATTTGAGCCACAGAGCCACTTCCGGCTTTTGCTGTTTATGTGGTGCTGAGAAATTGAGTCCAGGGCTTCATGCATGCTAGGCAAGCACTCTACGGCTAAGCCACTTTCCCAGACTGCAAAGTATTTTTTCTAGAAATGATTTGATAACTTGGTAGAAACATTTTGGGAGTTAGGAATATTCATTGTCGTAACAGTAAACTATTACTATTTCCCATGTACTGTGCTCATCTGTATTACTGTAATCCTTACAAGTACTGTATAAAATTGATGAATCATCAACATTTATAATCAGGAAACAAAGAGTTAGAGAAGTTAAGTAATTTTTTCAAGTGATCAGCCTCCAGAGAGGTCTCCAAAGATCAAATTTTATATCGGCTATGCTTACTGTCCTTTATTCTTTTATTGAATAATGACTTTCACATGCCAGACAATATTTTAAGGCACTGGATATACAGAGATGAAAGGAGAGTGATCTTTTTCCTTTGGAGTTAGTGAATGAATAGTAGACACATAAGCAAACCATGTAAATAGATAGCTTGGCTAAGAATGAACCAATAGCAAGGGAGCCATGCCTGATGTGTTCATGGAACACTTGGAAGGCTGATGTGATAAAACTTCATGAGTAGTCACAGATGGTTTGATTTGAGAGAGAAGATAACTAGTTCTTGTAGGACCTTTAAAAAGTCTTTGCCTTGTACTTAAGTCATTGGAGGACTTTAGTGTAGTGGCATTACTGGATTTCTTTGGGTGCTGTTTGTTTGTTTGTTGTTGTTTTTTTGTGGGGGTATGACAATACCGAGTCTTGAATTCATGGCCTTGTACTCTCAGCTTGCTTTTTGTTCCCTCAAGGCTGGTACAATACCATTTGTTCCATACCTCTATTTCAGTGTCTCAGGATTTGTCTGCTCTCCTGTCTTTGAACCATAATCCTAGATCTCTACCTCCAAAGTAGCTAGCAAGAGCCACTGACACTCAGCACTATTGATGTGGTAAAAAGTAGTCATCATTTACCTAAAAGTTAAAATTTCAAGTCTAAAACTTTTATGACTTTCATTATCAGAGACCTACTCAGATACCAAGGAGTCATTAGGTGCCAAGTTTTCTACTTTTTCAGTTTTAAACTTTATTTTCCTTGATTATCAAGACACTGTGCTACACACTCATTGTACACTATTTAGAAAATATATGGAAGGGAAAAATATTGAGAACTGTACTATTTTAGGATATTCAGGCAACAACAGAGCACTGTGGATAGGCATCTTGGTATACATTTTTCTAGTCTTAGATTGAACTTTAAAAAACTGTCACCATAAGCTGGCTCTCTGTCACTCTTAATAAATAAAAGCTGATCTTTAGTGCAGAAACTGTGCTACTTATTTCTGTATCTTGAGTACCTAGCACAATAGTTTTAATAAGTGCTTAGTATTTGCTGTTTTGTTCGAATTAATTGTACCAAATGTTATGTGGGATTTAATGATTTTTCAATTTAGTTAGGAAAGAGACACTCCACAGGTACAATCAGAAAATAACAAAGCTAATATTTCTAATGCAAATCTAACAAATTAAGCTAACATAGGTTTTCAAAGCAGTCACCATGAAAGGAGACCTTAACTTATATCAGTCATAACAATTGTTCTGAAAACGTATTGTGGAACCTACTGGAACATCTGTTTGAAAAGTATAACATTATAAACTCAGTTTGAAAAGTATAAAATTATGAGGTTGAAGGTGTGGCTTATTTGGTACAGTGCTAGCCAATGAGCAAAAACATCAAGTACCAAGTTTGAGTTTTGGTTTTTAAACAAAACAAAAAAAATCAAACTTCTGAAACTTATTTCAGTGAATTTGTTCATTAAAGATTCCCCCTTCCCTTGTGGTCTGTACCATAGTGATTTAAGAGCTGGCTCTAGAATCACACAGAATTCAAAACTTACCTTCTCTTCCATGAGTTTTGTAACCCTGAGCCAATTGTGCACCTCAGATTTATCTCTTAAAAAGTAGTAAAGTATATATCTTACAGAATTGTTATGAATGGAAAATAAATTAGTACCTAACGGGTTTAATGCAGTGCCTGGTGTATACTTGGTAATTTCGAGTTGCTGATTTTATTTTCTGGCTGACCTCGTTTAATTGATCTAAAATACATCCTGAAATGTAAATGCCCGTGATATGCTAACATCAAATTTTACTCATAACAATTTGCTATTTTCTACTATAATGTTTTTATAATGTATTATGTTTATAATGCTTCTGGCTGTATCTGAAAAAACAAACCTAATAACAGGTCATTAGCAAATGATAGCATCATTGAACTACAGTTAAAATTTTATCAAGGTGAGTGAGTGGAAAAGGATAATATTCATATGAATGAACAATTCTGACTTTATCTGTTTATTTATTCTCTTGATATATAGCCTAGGGTGGCCTTGAATTTGTAGCCTCCTACCTTGACTTCCTAATTGCTGGAATAACAGGTGTGTACCACCTTTCCCAACTGTTTTAGTTTTTTCTTTGAACTAATCAGTAATTTATTTATTTATTTATTTATTTATTTATTTATTTATTTTTGTCAGTCACGGAGCTTGTTGTCCCTGAGCTGTTTCACTCAAGGCTAGTGCCACTTTGAGCCACAGCACTGCTTCTTGTTTTCTGGTGGTTAATTGGATAAGGACTTCCTTGCCGGGGCCAGCTTGGAACTGCAACCCTCAGAGCTCAGCCTCCTGAGTACTAGCTAAGATTACAGATGTGAATTATCAGCTCCTGGCTTGAACTAAACAAATTTTTTTTTTTTTTTTTTTTTTTTTTTTTTTTTTTTGGCCAGTTCTGGGGTTTGGACTCAGGGCCTGAGCACTGTCCCTGGCTTCTTCTTGCTCAAGGCTAGCACTCTACCACTTGAGCCACAGCGCCACTTCTGGCCATTTTCTGTATATGTGGTGCTGGGGAATCGAACCCCGGGCCTCATGTATACGAGGCAAGCACTCTTGCCACTAGGCCATATCCCCAGCCCCGAATTAAACAATTTTTATGGTATTGTCTTGAAACTGTAAATAGTAGTATGAGGCCAAAATAAATAAACAAAAAAGCGCAAGAACTCGAGTGATCAGGCAAGTGTTCTCTATTACTAAAGAAGAAAGTCCAGATTTCTTTCTAGGTAGGGTAGAGATCTGTTGTTAACTCCCAATATACCAATCCTTACCTTACTTGATGGATATCATGTCTTTTCTTGTTTTGAGTCTTGGTGAATGGACATGCAGTAACTGTAGCGGAATTAGTGTACTCTGAAGTCATGAACTCTAACATGCTAATCCATTTAATTTAATTCTTTAATCATGCCTGGTTTTTCTCTCCTTACTGCTTTTGCATGTGCTGTTTTCTCTGTCTGGTATTCTTTTCCTTTCTTTGCCTGATGTACTCCTACCCATCTTTGAAACTTAAATGTCACCTTTTCTAAAAGCCTTTTCTTAGCTCATCAAACAGCTTGAAGTGATCCTTTTTTATATGCAATCCCACTTTGCCCCCTATTTAGACTTCTATAGACATTGCTATAATAACTTTTTTCTTATCTGCTTCCTCTATTACATAGTGAGCCCAGGATATAGCTGCAGGAGGTGTTTTCATAGGTCCAGCATCATAAGGCCTTAATGTGTAGCTGATAGACACACTCCTTTATTGAGTGCTTAGAAAGGTCATGAAAAGTGAAAAAGGAAATCATTTTGTTTGAGGGTGAGAGTGGAGAAGGGCCCATACAAGTTGGCATTGAAAGACTGGATTCAGACAGGCAAAGGAAATAATACAGATGGAAGATGTTTTAGATATGAACAAGGGGAAAATGAAGGTATGTGTAATATATTTTAATTGTGTAAGTGAAATTGGCTGTGATCTTTTTTCATGTTATTGGTGAAAGTAAGACCAGGACTAATGATTGGTGCCATATGGTTAAGGATTTTGAAATTGATCTCCAAAGTATTTAATTTTTATTCTGTATACAATGTGAATGTGAGTTTTGCATGTTTTGTGTTCTTTAGTAGAACAACCTTGATGAAAACAGTGTTTTTGGAACACCATCTTACACTAATATGTGGGTTAGATTTGAGATATAAATGTAGTAGCAGAGAAGGACAAAGTGAACAAATGCAGCAGTGGTATGAGTGTCTATATTGAAAATGAAATATACAACTTGTGGGTGGGGTGGGAGGGAAAAACTGGGAGAGATCGAGGGAAGGGGTAACTGTCCAAAAGGAATTATCTGCCTGACTTACATAACAACTGTAAGCCCTGTGCTTCTAGCATTTTCAAATAAAAAGAAATTTTTTTTTGCCAGTCCTGGGGCTTGGACTCAGGACCTGAGCACTGTCCTTGGCTTCTTTTTGCTCAAGGCTAGCACTCTGCCACTTGAGCCACAGCACCACTTCTGGCTTTTTCTATATATGTTGTGCTGAAGAATCGAACCTGGGGCTTCATGCATGCAAGGCAAGCACTCTACCATAGTGGTCTAGGACCATCTTCCCAGCCCCAAATAAAAATATTTTTTAAAAACCAAAAAGTAGTAGCAGAAATGGCACACCTACCTGCTTTGATAAGAAATTTAAAAAAATTTTAATTTTGCGCTCATCTTGGGGCTTGAACTTGGTGCTATCCCCCAGCTTCTATGCTCACCACTTGAGCCACAGCTCCACTTCCAGTTTTTTGGTGGTTAAATGGAGCTAACAGTCTCATGGGCTTTCCTGCCCACGAGTAGTTAGAATTACAGATGTGAGCCACCAGTGCCTGGCCAATTTTTATTTAATTTTAAAATAAATGTAAATTACTACTTCTTAAGAATAAAAGATAAGTTACATTCATGGGATACTTCAGGATCTGGTAGTATCTTTAGGACTATCAAAACACTACTTGTCATCAGACTATTGGTTTACAGAAAAGCAGGCTAGTTGAGAGTTCTGGTTCCTGGTAAACTAATAAACTTTTTTACACTTTTATTTGTGTTCACTAGCATATGTTCACAATCATGTAAATTTTTGAATTTTATGTGTAAGTCAACTTCATTACTTAGTTTGCTTTTGCCTTCTTTTTAAAGACCTGAAACCCAGCATTAATAATTTAGTAACTTCTCTCTTTTCTGAAACCTCACGAGATAGAGACTGGGGAGATAACATATATGTATATATATATGATATATATATATATATATGTCAAAAACAGACTAAACTGGTTTTTTAAACCTGTGTATTTCTGAACATACATTGGTATAGCTAGCGCTTATAGTAAGGAAAAAAGGATTGTTTTGGAATAATAACTTGCAATGGGGAGAATGGGCCACTGGGATGTACATAGGGTTATATATTTTTTTCTTTTAGGGTCATATCTTATTACAATTTATTTTCTGAAAGAAATAGAGTAGCCATGCCATTATTTGGATTCTTTGATTGTTAAATTGATTTGACTTGGTTTTGAACATCTCCATAACTGTTTGTTTGTTTGTTTTTGGTGCTGTTCTTGGGTCTTGAAATCAGGATCTGGGCATTGTCTCTGAGCTTCTTTTGCTCAAGGCTAGCAGGCTACCACTTGAGCCACGGTGTCACTTTCAGTTTTTTAGGGAGTAGTTTATTGGACATAAGAGTCACAGACTTTCCTGCTGATGCTGGCTTTAACCACTATCCTTAGATCTCAGTGTCCTGAGTAGCTAAGATGTGAGCCACCAGTACCTGGCTCCATTCATAAATGATTTTAAATGTCCTAATGACTTTAGTGGTCATAGTAAAAATTGTTCTTACTATATCCTAATATGAAGAAATATGTAACTATCAACATTATAAAAATGATAATCCATTATTTAGAAAGAAGCTATTTTTTTCTATTTCTTTTCCTGCAATGTCCAGGGTATTGGTTTGCTTAGCTATTGAGTGGAAGAAATTGTAAGGAACAAAATGTGGAGCTCTTTGAATGACATTCAGATCAATTGCGTGGGCTCCCTGGATTCAGTGAACCTAAGATAAGAAATATTTGGGAAAAAGTTGTACCTATACTGAACATGTGTAGCTTTCCTCCTGTTTGCATTATTCCCTAAGTGATAAAGCATAGCAATAATTTACATAGCACTTATGTTTTATAAGTAATCTAGACATGATATAAAGTGTATAGGAAGATGTGCTTGAGTATATGAAAATATTATGCTACTTTTTTTGCTTGTTTTTTGCTAGTCCTGGGGCTTGAAGTCAGGGCCTGAGCACTGTCCCTGGCTTTTTTTTTTTTTTTGGCTCTAGGCTAGTACTCTACCTCATGAGCCACAACGCCCACTTCTGGCTTTTTCTGTTTATGTGGCACTGAGGAATTGAACCCAAGGCTTTATGCATGCTAGACAAACACTCTACCACTAAGCCACATTCCCAGCCCTATTACGCTGTTTTCTATAAGGGACTTGAACATCTGTATATTTTAGTATCCATAGGTGGTGTTAGTGGAAATAATCCTCTATGGATACTGAGGGATGGTTGTATTCTCCTTGCTACCCAGCAAGGAATTTAATCTTGCAAACTGCAACCTGAATGAAGGAGGAAAAACTTAGTCCCTTCTTTTTTCTTTTTTTTAAAATCAGTTGTGGAGCTTGAACTCTGGACCTATGTGCTGTCCCTGAGCTCTTCAGCTCAAGGCTAGTGCTCTACCACTGGAGCCACAGCACCACTTCCCATTTTCTGGTGGTTAATTGGAGATGAGTCTCCTGGGCAGGAAACACACGAACCATGATCCTCAGCTCTCAGCCTCCTGAGTAGCTAGGATTACAGGCATGAGCTACCACAGATGCCTGGCTTCAGTCCATTCTTTTTAGTAAATCATTATAAGGAAAAGGAGTTTAAAAACCTAATGAAGTAGTAAGTCCCTTTTTACTAATAATTTGAGATGGTTGCTTAAGGATTATCAAAGAGTCTTAGCCTTTCCAACTTAAGTAAGTGGACATAGAAAAAGTGTACTCAGATATAACTTGGGAACTTGTTACGGGAGTTATAGAAGTTTAACTTCTTATAGAAGTTAAACATAGCTCTTTTCTTTAACACATTGAAACCAATATGCTTATAATGTGTTTGGTGATTGTCTGTATTTGAGCCATATTACTGTATTTATTCCTACTTATGGCTTCACCAGCTTCCAGAATGTATATCTACTCAGTTATCATGAACAGGATTAGGAAATGCTGCTGTCAGCAAACAAACTTAATAGATAAAATGGAAGCAAGTGGGATAGTCTTGAAAAATGCTCAACTTACTGAGATAGATGTGAAAGCCCATAGCTCTCCTTGTTCTGGGATACATAGGTAATATTGATCACAGCCAGCTTGACTGAAAAAAAAAGAGAGAGAAGCCAGAATGTAGTAGGTTGATTTATGATGCCCCAGTATAGTAAAAACATTTCAATCTTAGTGCTATACATACTAAGACAGAGTAAGATGTTCTGAGAAGAATGTTTTGAAGTTTGAAGTTTAGGAATCCTGATTCTTTTTTTTTTTAATTGATTTATTTATTGTCAATGTGATATACAGAGGAGTTACAGTTTCATAAGGCAGTGAGTACATTTATTATCAAACTTGTTACTTCCTCCTTCATTTTTCTCCCATGTGCCCCCTCCCTAATCCCCCCCCTCGATTTGTACAGTTGGTTTACAGCATATAGTAAGTATTGCTACAGCAAATATTTAGTTGTTAGGATTAGGTATCAACATTTCAGTGCAAATTTTTATTTTTCATGTGAATGCAGCTTGAGAATGTGCCCCTTGAATTGACTTTTTCTCTTGAATTGGTGAAGTAGCCCAGGTGATGGCTTCAGTTACCTATTAGTACTTGCTCTCAATATTTTTTAAACTGTATTTGTTTTCCAAATTCATTACTTTATGTTAATCTTCAAAATCACAAAAATGAATTGTCATATTTCAATCCCTTATAAAGAACTACATCTTTAGCAACAAAGTGATATTTCAAGATAGCATGGGCTGGGCACTGGTGGCTCAGGCCTTTTGTCTTCTGTACTTGGGAGGTAGAGATCTGGAGCATCAATATTCAAGGTCAGCCCAGGTGAAAAAGCTACCTGGAAGGAATAGGTAGGAGGATTGTGATCGAGGCTGGCTAGGCCTTTTTCTCTCTTAATAAAAACGAATGGACCCTATTGGGAAAATGACCTAAAGGAAGTGTCAGGATGTGTGTCTCAAATGTTAAGCACTTGCTTAGCAAGCCTTAGATCTTGAGTTCAGACCTCACTCTTACAAAAATAATAGACAACATGAAGCTGCTGCTCTGGAATCTGTGTAATACCACACAGGGAGATATGTATATATATATGTGTGTGTATGTATATGTATATATATGTGTATATATATAATTACTTTCTGGAGATAAACAAATATACATATATTTAATATACATATATTTAATGTAATTATTGTTGAATTAGAACCTAGCTCCGCCATTTTCTATATTGTTTCGATTTTTAAATTTAATAACTACATTATCTCCTTTCCTGGATCAGTATATTCCAAGAGACTTAACATACTCTGCTATTACTACTTTCTTAGAATAGGGTTTTCTGATGTTTTAATTACTTATTCCTAGGTCAATACTTTTCTATTCTAGTTTATTTTCTATTCTAGTTTATTTTATTTTATTGCCAATCCTGGGGCTTGAACTCAGCATCTAAGCCCTGTTCCTGGCTTCTTTTTGCTAGCACGTTTGCTAGGACTCTACCACTTGAGCCACAATGCCTCTTCTGGCTTTTTCTATATATGTGGTACTGAGGAATTGAACCTAGGGCTTCATGTATGTGAGGCAAGCACTCTACCACTAGGCCATATTCCCAGTCCTCTTACGGCTATACTTCTGTAAAGCTAATAATAAATCTTCTAAATTTTCTTTTTATTTCTATTTATTTTGTTATTTTCTTCTGGATTCATTTTCTTCTTTATGTCATCTTTTATGTGATACCTTTTGAGACATTGCACACTTATATTTATCACTCATAGTGTTGAATTTTTTGGTGGTATTGGGGTTTGAAATCAGGACTTTGCTCTTGCTAGGCAAACACTCTATGAGCACTTGACCCACTTTCCCACTTTTTTTTTTTTGGCCAGTCCTGGGGCTTGAACTCAGGGCCTGAGCACTGTCCCTGGATTCTTTCTGCTCAAGGCTAGCACTCTGCCACTTGAACCACAGCACCACTTCTGGCCTTTTCTATATATGTGGTGCTGAGGATTTGAACCCAGGGCTTCATGTATACAAGGCAAGCATTTTTTTTTTTTTTTTTTTTTTGCCAGTCCTGGGGCTTGGACTCAGGGCCTGAGCACTGTCCCTGGCTTCTTTTTGCTCAAGGCTAGCACTCTGCCACTTGAGCCACAGTGCCACTTCTGGCCATTTTCTGTATATGTGGTGCTGGGGAATCGAACCCAGGGGTTCATGTATACGAGGCAAGTGCTCTTGCCACTAGGCCATATCCCCAGCCCGAGGCAAGCATTCTTGCCACTAGGTCATATTCCCATATTCCCCCCACTTCCTCATTTTCTTTTGTCTCATTTGAATTTGCGTGGACCAGCTTGGATGAAGGTCCTATTTATGCTTCCTATACAACTCAGATGATAAGCATGTGCTACCACAGCAGCTCTTACTGATAGAGATGGGGATTCCATGAATTTTTTGCTTGGGCTGACCTTGAATTACACTCTTCTCTATTTATTTATTTATTTGTTTGTTTGTTTATTTATTTCTCTTTCTTTCTTTTTTTTTTTTTTTTGTCAGTAATGACACTTTAACTCAGGGCCTGGGCACTGTCCCTGAGCTGCTTTTACTTAAGGCTAGCACTCTACCACTTTCAGCCACATGTCCACTTTCAGTTTTTTAGTGGTTAATTGGAAATAAGAGTCTCACGGGGAATTTTCTGCCTAGCCTGGCTTTGAACCGTGATCTTCAGATCTCAACCTCCTGAGTAGCTAGGATTACAGGCGTGAACCACCAGCGCCCTGTGTGTGTGTGTGTGTGTGTGTGTGTGTGTGTGTGTGTGTGTGTGTGTGTACGTGTACATGCAAGTGCACGCACATGCTTGTCTTGGAGCTTGAACTCAGGGCGTAGGTGCTGTCCCTTAGCTGCTTTTACTTAAGGCTAGCACTCTACTATTTTGAGCCACAGCTCTATTTCTGGCTTTTTTAGTAGTTTAGACTTTCCTGTTGGGGCTGGCTTCAAACTGATTCTCAGATCTCAGCCTCCTGAATAGCCTCCAGTATTAGCCTTGAGCAAGAAAGCTAAGGAACAACGCCCAGGCCCTGAGTTCAAGTGTCAGTACCAGTCCAAAAACAAAACACAAACTTAAACCTGGTTTTTTGTTTTTTTTCTTAATAGTTTGTGAATATGTTTCCTGGTGTTGTTCTTGTAACATCTATTATTAAGTTCATCTTGCCATTTTGTAGGTGATGTTTTCTGGAGTGTTTGTTACTTTTTTTTTTAAATGAAAGGCTTACATTTAATTTTAATATATATAAGTATGAACCTAGGCTGTTTTAGCCTCAGCTCACATACTGAATTATGTAAAATTCTTGGTTATTATGTTTTAAAATTCTTCCCCTTCATTTGTTCATTTGTTTGCTTAGGTAATTCCTGTTAGGTGGATACTTATACATTATTTTTTCCATATTGCTTTAACATTACCTTTTTATTTTCAAATGCTTTTTGCAATATTTCCTGGTTTCAGTCTTAAATAGTACCAAATTGTTCTTCAGCTCTGTTTCTTATATTATTCAAGCCTTTTATAAATTCTTAATTTATTCTTCTTTTTTTTTTTTTTTTGGTCATGGGACTTGAAATCAGGGTCTGAACACTGTCCCTGAGCTCATTTTTTAAATTTTAACTAATTTGTTTATTTTTTGTTTTTGTGGTACCAAGGAATTGAACCCAGGGCCTCATGCATGCTAGGCAAGCACAATACCACTAAGACACATTCCTTGACCTGTCCTTGAGCTCTTTTGCTCAAGGATAGTGCTCTATCACTTTGAGCCAGAGTGCTTCATCTGGTTTTTGAATGGTTAATTGGAGATAAAAGTTTCAGGGGGGACTTTTTTGTCTGGGCTGGTGGGCTTTGAACTGTGATCTTCAGATCTCAGCCTCGTAAGTAGCTAAGATTTCAGGTGTGAGCCACCAGTGCACCTCTACTATTTGTTAATCTTTTATAATCCTGAGATGGTGTAACATTTAGTGAGCATGAAATAGACATACTTTGTGCTCACCTGTAGTTGAGCTTGCATAGGTAGCACCTTGCCCACCAGTGATTCTGCTGCTTAGTGATATTTTTTTGTGGGTACTGCTTTTGCCAATAGGATACCTCTCCTCACTTCTGTTTTTAGTCCTGATATTGGACTGTTATTGCTAGTTTCTATACTAAGGTACTGTAGGAACAGAGAGACAATCATCTTCATAAGGAAATCAAGCCTAATAAAAGATCACAGAATTAGAATTTCTGAACTCATTCTCACTATCAGTGAAATCTAGATTTTATGTACTCTGCCTTTCTATACATGTCCTACTAATATCTATATCCTTAAGTGTTGTTGACCTGGATTCTGAAATACAGCAATGTTTTGCTGTCCTCTCTACAGTTGGTCTTGCATGCAGGAGCCAACAGCCAGCAGATGGTGCTGGTCTTTTATCTTTTTAGGAACCAAAATATTTATCTTCTATAGGTAGAGTTGTAAATGATCATTAAATTGCTTTCAAGTTCATTGTGATGTGGTATGTACTTAAATTCCCAACCCTTGAGAAGTTGAGGTAGGAGGATCATAAGTTTTGAAGCAAGCCTGGGTTATGTAGCAAGACCCTATCTTAAGAACAAATGTCTGAAGTTATCAAAACATTTTAGAGTATTTGAATAGTTCTATCAAGAGATGAGAAGAAAACAAGTATATTCATAACATTTATTTTTCTTCCTCAAGTATAAAAATATGCTGTTCTGTTCACAGTACATTTTGAACATTTTTCATGACAGATATATTGGCTTTTGCAGTATGATCAATAATAGCTATGATTTTTTTGAGTGTTCACAGTGTACTAGGTGCTGTGTTACATTCATGTTTTATGTATGTAATGTTAGAGTAAGACCAAGACAATTTTTCCAATGAGAAGTTTTAAGTTAATAGGTTTATAAGGATTTGTGAATTACTGTTGGCTCTTTCAGATAAGAAAACTACTATAGTTGAATAGCAGTAAATTTTGTGAGTCATGTTTTGCCTATAGATTAATACAATAATTAAAAGAAGAAACTTATAGATTGTTATTATTGAGTGAACTAAATTTACAAACTATGACTTTTACATAACTTTTAGGTTTTTCTTGATGATTATACAGAACTGCTTCATATTTAGATTATTTAATAGTTATACAAAATTGCAAATAGAAGTGATCTTGAAGGCTTGTTCATTGTATGGTTTGTACTCACATGGGAAAACAAAATAAGAAACATTTTAGCTCTCTAAAGCTGTTTATGTCATTACCATTTCTCAGCTAGATTATTATTTAAACTAGTATAATTAGCTATTTAAATTTTCTTTTCATAGTAAAGCTAAGTACATTTGGCCTTTAAATTAAAGCATAATTTTCTTCTCTTGTCTCTATTCCCTGGTAGTAGTTAGAGTTGTGTTATGAGTATAACTGTTGCCTTGGAATTGTATGAAATAGCACAGATTAAAAAATTACTGTTTTGGTTTAACTTTATGCTTTTTGCTTGATGTTATTTAAGCAGTGAAATCTATTGAATTTCTAAAAACTACTATGTATAATTTAAACAATAAAAATTTCCTTCGTTCACATTATTACAAGTTTTGACAAGTGAAACAGTTGTCTAAGTAACATTATAGTGAAGATATAGAGGAGTACTATCACCCCTCACATCCCCCAGAGTCCTGTGGAGGCAACCACTTTTTACTTTCCATCTTCTGTTTTGGACAACTACTAATCTGTTTTATACTCCTATAATTTTATCCTTTCTGAAATATCATGTACTGTATTTGTGAACAATTTTTCAGTCTGCCTTCTGTAGTTACGTAGCATAGTACATCTGATATTCATACATATTGCCTGTGTCAGAGTTCATTCCTTCTTGCCAAGTAGTTGTTGTTTGAGCATGAAAAGTCCCCCACAGAATCATGTGTTAAATACTTGATGTCAGTTGTAGTGCTAGTTTGGGAGGTGGGTAGTGGACCTAGCTGGAGAAAGTAGGTTACTAGAGTATGACTTTGAAGATTATACCTGGTCACCAGTCCCATTCTTTCTCTCTCTCTCTGCTTGCTATCTGCCATGAAGTGAACAGTCTCCTCAATGATTCTCCCACCATGATGTTCAGCCTTGCTTCAGACCCAAAGTAATGGACCAGGTGACCATGGACTGAACCCTCTGAAATCAAGAACCAGAATAAGTAATTCCTCCCTTTAAGTTATTTAGTCAGGTATTTTCTCACAGACATGAAAAGTCTGATTAACGCAGGTAATTTTTACCAGAGAAGTTGGGTTACTGCTGTGATTTAGCCATACCACATGGTTTCCAAGTTTTCCAGCTGGTTTGTGGGAGAAAATTGGAAGAATTTGGAAATGTGGGCTAGGGAAACCTTAACATGCTGTAAGCTCAGCTTAATGGGTCATTGTAGAGGAAATTCAGACCAGAAAGCCAATAGGAGTATGAATAGTAAAGTCTCTTCTCATGAGTTTTCACATGAAAATGAAGATAGAATTGGAATTGGACTAGAGGCCATTTGTGTTATATTCTGGTAGAAAACTTTGAGAGGATCTGGGAATGTGGCCTAGTGGCAAGAGTGCTTGCCTCCTATACGTGAAGCCCTGGGTTTGATTCCTCAGCACCACATGTATAGAAAATGGCCAGAGGTGGCACTGTGACTCAAGTGGCAGAGTGCTATCCTTGAGCAAAAAGAAGCCAGGGACAGTGCTCAGGCCCTGAGTCCAAGGCCCAGGACTGGCCAAAAAAAGAAAAAAAAAGCCTTCAGAAATAAATTTGGGGGAGGAAATTTCAAGGCAATGTAGCATTCAGGTTGTGGCATAGGTTTTGCTAACTATATTATTATTAGACACTATCAGGATTTGAACTCAGAGCCTTGCACATTTAGTTAAGTGCTCTACCATTTGAGCTATACCTCTAATCCTGCTGATGGCTTTTATCCAGCATTACAGTGAGAATAGGAGCAAAAAGTAGGGTAGAAATATGTAAGAAATTTAGAGTCCATCAGTATAAAATTGGGCCCCAGGATGACACGATGCCTGAAGAGCTCAATGTTAGTCATGCAGGCATGGAGAGGCCAGTGTGGTCATGGTCCAAGTTAGGCATTGTCCTTGTTGAGATGTGTATTTTGCAGGTATGGAAAAAAGTGTTACCAGATTAATGGAGGCTTTCGCCCAGATTTCAAAGGAAGCATTAAGAGGCCAGGCAACGTGTTGACAGGGTCAGAGTTCCTACACGCAACCCTTAAGAAGGCAGTGAGCGAAGCCGAAGCACCAGTGGAAACTCAGGGATGTTAGTGCCAGAAATGTGGAAAATCTGCCAGGGGATTCTGTGGGCAGTGACAGGTGCAATTCCAAAAGAGAGATCATGTAGGCCTCATAGCATGGCTATAGGGGTGAAGCTGCTCGATGTCTTCTGGAGCTCATATCTCAACCACAGGTCCTAGATGTCAGACATGGAGCTGTAGGAATTTGCCTTGCTGGATTTCTGTCTTCGTTGGTACCCATTCTTTCTTTCTATAATAACATTCCTCCATTTTGGAATAGGACTGTTTACTCTGTGGTATTGTATGTGGGAGGCATGTAAATTGTTTTTTATTGGGCTGGGGATATAGCCTAGTGGCAAGAGTGCCTGCCTCAGATACACGAGGCCCTAGGTTCGATTCCCCAGCACCACATATACAGAAAACGACCAGAAGCGGCACTGTGGCTCAAGTGGCAGAGTGCTAGCCTTGAGCGGGAAGAAGCCAGGGACAGTGCTCAGACCCTGAGTCCAAGGCCCAGGACTGGCCAAAAAAAAAAAAAAAGAAAGAAAAAAAATTGTTTTTTTATTTTTATAGGAACACATTTAAAAGTTACTTTGAGTTTTAGAGGAGACTTTGAGCTTGCATTTTTGAACAACGTGGAGCTGTTAAGAATTTGGAAACCCGGGGCTGGGGATATGGCCTAGTGGCAAGAGTGCTTGCCTTGTATACATGAGGCCCTGTGTACAATTCCCCAGCACCACATATACAGAAAACGGCCAGAAGCGGCGCTGTGGCTCAAGTGGCAGAGTGCTAGCCTTGAGCAAAAAGAAGCCAAAGACAGTGCTCAGGCCCTGAGTCCAAGCCCCAGGACTGGCAAAAAAAAAAAAGATTTTGGAAACTCTTGGATAGATTAAATTTTTTTTGCAGTAAGATGATCATGCGGTTTTGTGGGTCTAGGGACAAATGTTAGAGTGAAATGCCAGCTGTCCTCTTGGGATGGATGCCACTATTTTGGAGGGACTAGAGAGAATAGATTACTGGAAATGTGATTTTGGAAGTTATCTTGAGTTTCTAGTTTGTTTCTTTCTGTCCTGTCTTTTATTAAGTAAATGGCCTCTTCCTCCACCTCCTTATGTTCCCACCACCATGATGTTCAGCCTTAACACAGGTCCAAAGCAATTATTTTCCCCCTTTAAAGTGTTTTGTCAAGTGTTTTCTCCCAGGGAAGTCTGAATAATATACTAATATTTTCTTATATGGATAATAGTGCAGGTTCTTTATCATTCCCTGGCTGAGTGATATTTTGATTATTTCTACTTTTTTTTTTTTTTTTTGGCCATAGGGCTTAAACTCTGGGCCTGGGCACTGTCCCTGAGCTCTTCAGCTGAAGGCTAGTGCTCTACCACTTGAGCTACAGCACTACTTCCGGTTTTTCTGGTGGTTAATTGGAGATAAGAGTCTCATGGACTTTCCTACTTGGGTTGGCTTTGAACTGTGGTCTTCAGATCTCAGACTCTTGAGTAGCTAAGATTATACGGTCATGAGTCACTAGTGCCTGGCATATTTTTGTTTATTTGCCAGTGTTAGGGCTTGGACTCAGGGCCTGAGCACTGTCCCTGGCTTCTTCTTGCTCCAGTTTAGCACTCTATCACTTGAGCCACAGCGCCACATCTGGCTTTTTCTGTTTTTGTGGTGCTGAGGAATCAAACCCAGGGCTTCATGTATGTGACACAAGCACTCTACCACTAGGCCATATTCCCAGCCCCATATTTTTAATCCTTAATGATCAAAATAATATAAACATTCACATGTCCCTTTGTATGTGAAGAGAAAATTATATATTTTTTCAATATATACTGGAGAATTAAGTTTCAGGGTGATACTTAAAAAAAATTAAATGTTGGTATGGGGAGTTTGATCCTAGGGGCTACCTGTGGTCAGGTCTGGTGCTCAAGGGTCTGGTGCTCCTCTGCCACTTGAGCCACAGCTCACAGCTGCATAAGAAACTGCTGGGTTTTGAGAATAAGTGAGCTCATTTGGTTCTTATTATCTGTATGAAAATTCTAATTGTCCTTTGGCTTTGTTAGCACTTAACATTATGCTTTTTTTAAGCCATTTTAAAGCATGTGCCTCATTAGTCTTTTAATTCGTATTTTTCTAAGTGACTAATGATGTTGAATAATTTTGGGTATCTAGTGGTGCTGAGGATTGAACCTAGAGCTTTGGGTATGCTAGGCAAGCATCTGTCTCACTACATCTCTGACCAATGTGGAACTTTTTTTTTTTTTTTTTTTTTTTTGGCCAGTCCTGGGCCTTGGACTCAGGGCCTGAGCACTGTCCCTGGCTTCTTCCCGCTCAAGGCTAGCACTCTGCCACTTGAGCCACAGCGCCGCTTCTGGCCGTTTTCTGTATATGTGGTGCTGGGGAATCGAACCTAGGGCCTCGTGTATCCGAGGCAGGCACTCTTGCCACTAGGCTATATCCCCAGCCCCCAATGTGGAACTTTTAAAAATGTGTTTTCGTATATCTTTGCTATGTGATTTTAAATTTTCTGCTCATTCCTTTGTTGAATTCTTCTTGTTCTCTGTTGAATTTTATGTTTTTAAGATGTTCTAGATATTAGTCCCTTTTTAGATACATGATTTGTAGGGTTGTTTTTTCTCATTCACTTGTGTTTTCATTCTTTCTTTAGTAAATGTTACTGAAATATAGTTGACATACACTGAAGTGAACCATGTGTGAAGTGTACAGTTTTGGTAACTTTTTCCTTTTTTTTTTTGGTTGGTCATGGAGCTTGTACTCTGGGCCTGGGTGCTGTCTCTGAGCTCTTTATTCAAGACTAGTGATCTACCTACCACTTGAACCACAGCACCACTTCCAGTTTGGTAACTTTTGATATAAAAATTTATTCTTATCTATAAAAACACAAACAATTAAAGCTAGCCACACTGTAGGTAAATCCATACAGTATTCGAATATTCTATAAAAATGACCAAAAGGCACATATTCACTTCCAGTCTCCTACAGTCTACTGGAAATCTTGAGAGTTGTGCTGTAGCTATTTGCTTGTCCAGTTTGAGAGTTCCAAGTCCTTTTTGTGTATGTGGCCCCCTGATGTCTGCATCCCAGATAAACTCAGTTCAAAAGACAGGAATCAGGGCAAAGACTCAATTTAACAAAGCACAAGTTGCTGTCCTTCCATGGCTAGTGCATAAATAAAAATCTTGGAAGCCAAAGTGCTATTTCTTTCCTGATCCTGCAGCCTTTGAAAACAACTTTTTTCTTAAAAATTACGTTTTTGGGGCTGGGGATATGGCCTAGTGGCAAGAATGCTTGCCTCGTATATACAAGGCCCTGGGTTCAATTCCCCAGCACCACATATACAGAAAGCGGCCAGAAGTGGCGATGTGGCTCAAGTGGCAGAGTGCTAGCCTTGAGCAAAAAGAAGCCAGGGACAGTGCTCAGGCCCTGAGTCCAAGCCCCAGGACTGGCCAAAAAAAAAAAAAATTACGTTTTTGATAAACTTTTTATCAACTAGGAAACCATCCACAAAGCTGATAGTCTATAAGCAAGAAATAAGACTTGTTTCACAAGTGTTTAACCAGGACTTGGAAAAGAAGAATTCCTATATTCTCAAGTTAGTACATTACAGCAAAAACAAACAAAAATCCACATTCAGGGTAAGTTTGCACTTCAGAAATTTGACATTCTTATAAATTATCTCGAAATTTATGGTAAAATTCAGAGACATGCGAATTTCCCAGTCTACATTATTGTACATCTGAAATATGGCTGGCTGATTAGTTTAAATGTTAACATCAACTGGCCACATTAATGCCTAGTTGGGTCTCCCATGTTTCCAAGAAGAAAGGAAACAGCTAACATTTTGAGGAGAAAAGTCCATTACTATCAAGGTAAGCAAAGTGCCAGTGGCTTACTTGTAATCCTAGCTACTCAGAAGATATAAGGTTCAAGGTTCAAAGCCAGTCCAGGTAGAAAAGTCTAAGATTTTATCTCTACTCAGCTAGCATAGTGCTTGACTGGAGGTTTTACTCAAGGGGCAGAGTGCTAGCTATGATCAGAAAGCTGGGGAAGAGCTAGTAGTACTTCAAAAAAAGAAGGGGAGGTATATTGGTAACCTGCAATAGTCCTTCCTCTCTATCCACAGGCAACCAGTAATTTGTTAGTTTCTTTTCATAACAAAATACTTCCTATTTTTAGGAGTTCTTTTTTGTTGTTTGTTTTTTGGTTGTTTTTTTGTTTTTGCTGGTCCTGAGACTTGTATACCTGGCCTAGCTGCTGTCCCTAAGCTCTGTTTGCCCAAGGCCAGCTTTCTACTACTTGAACCACAGCACCACTACCTACCTTTTCTTTTTTTTTTTTTTTTTTTTTTGCCAGTCCTGGGCCTTGGACTCAGGGCCTGAGCACTGTCCCTGGCTTCTTCCCGCTCAAGGCTAGCACTCTGCCACTTGAGCCACAGCGCCACTTCTGGCCGTTTTCTGTATATGTGGTGCTGGGGAATCGAACCCAGAGCCTCGTGTATCCGAGGCAGGCACTCTTGCCACTAGGCTATATCCCCAGCCCATTACTACCTACCTTTTCTGTGATTTAATTGGAGATAAGAGTCTCACAGACTTTCCTGCCACACCTGGCTTGGAATCTTGATCCTCAGTCTCCTGAGTAGCTAAGATTACATTGTGTGAGCTACCAGAACCCGCTGGAAGTTCTTATAGATGAAATACACATACAGTGTATGTGGTCTTTTCTTTCAGTTAACAAAATTACTTCGTGTGTGTGTGTGTGTGTGTGTGTATGTGTGTGTGTGTGTGTGTGTGTGTGTGTTGGTTCTGTCCCTGAGCCTTTGTGCCCAAGGCTAGTGGCTCTACCACTTGAGCTACAGCTCCACTTCCACTGAATTACTTGAGATCTATCATGTTGTTGTTTGATTGCAGAGTAGTATTCTCTTATATGGATAACTCTTTGAGTTATTTCCAGTTTTGGGCTATTACAAATAAAGCCCCCATAAACATTTACAAGCAGATCCTTAAAAAAATAAATTTGTACTTCTCTGGAAATAAAATAGGTAGATAATATGGTAGGTGTATGTTTAAGTAACTAAACTTCCAAATTGTGATTGTAACATTTTACCTTTACATCAGCAGCAGTGTATGAGAAAGTTTTAGTTATTCTATATCATCACTAACATGCAACATGTGTTTAAAATTTTCCTTTTCCCTGATGATCAATGACATTGTATGGTTGTCTTCTACTTAGTTGTAATTTGTTAGTCTTCTTTGGGTCTGTAAAAGTATTTTGAGAAAATTTTAATTTAAAACAAGATTAGGTTTTTTGGTATTCACTTTTGAGAATATATGGATATATATATATATATATATAATTTCAGCTATGTGATTTGCAATTTTTTTGTTCTCAGTGGTTTGCTTTTCATGTTTTCTTTTTTTGTTTTTTGCCACTCCTGATGCTTGAACTCAGGGCCTGGGCTCTATCTCTGAGCTTCTTTTGTTCAAGGCTAGCATTCTACCCCTTGAGCCACAGCACCACTTCTGGTTTTTTGTTGTTGCTGTTGTTTATGTGGTACTGAGGAATCAAGCCCAGGGCCTAATGAATGCTAGGAAAGCACGCTATCACTAAGCCAATTCCCAATCCTTTTTGTTTTCTTATGAAAAGAGGAAGATATTTAAATGTTCTAAAGTTGAATTTAACCATTTTTAAGTATTAGGCATTTAGTTTTGTATCTAAGAAATCTTTTTTTTTTTTGGCCAGTCCTGGGCCTTGGACTCAGGGCCTGAGCACTGTCCCTGGCTTCTTCCCGCTCAAAGCTAGCACTCTGCCACTTGAGCCACAGCGCCGCTTCTGGCCGTTTTCTGTATATGTGGTGCTGGGGAATCGAACCTAGGGCCTCGTGTATCCGAGGCAGGCACTCTTGCCACTAGGCTATATCCCCATCCCCTAAGAAATCTTATTCTTACCCAAGGACACAAATATTTTACCTTATTTTTCTAAATGTTTTATAGTTTCAGGTTTTACACTTGAATATGTGCTCTATCATGCCTTGATTTTTACATGGCTATCCGATATAATTCTTCTTTAATCTGTTAGTGACAATTCACATACTTTTTCATGTATTTGTACTTTTTTGTCCAGCCTACTCTGAGATTTCCTTTTTAAGTTCGTTCTCTTAGGAGTTAGGAGTTATTTAGAAGTGTATTTTTTAGTTTCCAAATATTTAGGAATATTTTCCAAATATACTTTGGCTGTTGATTTTTAATTTCCTTCCATTTTGGTCAAAGAACATCCTTTGTAGGATTTAAATTGTAGTAGTCTGATGTGGTCAATCTTGTTAAATGACCATTGCACACTTTAGGAGACTTTTTCTGTTGGTTTTTTTTTTTATGTTGAGTGCTATACATAAACATCAATCTAGTTAAGTCTGTTGGTAAGGTTGTTCAATCCTGTTGTATTTTTGCTTTCCATCTGTTCATTCTATCAGATGGGGGAGGGGGTTATTAAAGCCCTTGACAGTTTGTCTATTTCACCTTAGAATTTTTGCTTTTTTAACTTAGTTTCTTCCTCTCTCTCTCTTTCTCTCTTTCTTTCTTTTCTTTTCTTTTTTTTTTTTTTTTTTGCCAGTCCTGGGGCTTGGGCTCAGGGCCTGAGCACTGTCCCTGGCTTCTTTGCTCAAGGCTGTTGCTCTACCACTTGAGCCACAGCGCCACTTCCAGCTTTTTCTATACATGTGGTGCTGAGGAATTGAACCCAGGGCTTCATGCATGCTAGGCAAGCACTCTACCACTAGGCCACATTCCCAGCCCTTGGCTGCTTCATTCTGAAAAAAGTTCATGGGCATGTTTTTTCTAATAAGGGTTTAATATGCCCACATGTCATGTGTTCCTGGTTTAGTTTGATAAGTTTATATGTGGTAATCTTTCATTTACATAAATAAGGTATATATTAACTTCTCTCATGAGATGATGGCTGTTTACTTGCACAAACAAGATGTAGAATCATTCTGTAACAGCATTTGTACTCAAAATAGAGCAAACTGCTGTTTTATATAATAGTCACTCAGGCAAAGCATGCCTGAAAGCTGTGGAGTAACTGGAGCAGAGCACTGTCTGATCTCCACAAGAGAGAAACAACTCACCCACAAAGGAACACTAATAAAATTAATATGTAACTCCTTACTAGAAAGAATAGAGTAGGATTACAAAGTTCTTAAAGAAAAATACTTGTTTGAGGTTTATATATTTCAGGAATCTATCTTTCAGAAATACCCATGAGAAAAAAATATTCCCTGGTAAGCAAAATTGAGAGAATTTCTTGGTAGTAGGTTTGCTTTATAAGAAATATTAAAGGAAGTTCTTTAGGATGTAAACAAGTGATACTACATAGCAATTGCGTTCACAAAAGTAAAGACCACCAGCAAAAGTAATTAAGTAATTGTGACAATATAAGTGTATATTCTAATTTTTAAGTGATTACTTAAGTCATCTAACATTATTTAAAATAGTATCTGGGTATTGTTGGTCCTAAAGCTATATATTATTGGGCCTATACAGTTTAAATGTAATATGTTTGACAGTTACAGCTAAGGAAATGTAGCTAACTTAACTCTACAGGAATAACTGAATAAAATAATAAATGTAACTCTGAAATTAACCTGACAAACCCTCACTTTAGTCTTCTCATTACAGTTTTGTTGTTGTTTTGGCTGGTCATGGGACTTGAACTCAGGGCCTGGGCACTATCCCTGAGCTTTGTTGCTCAAAGCTAGCACTCTAGCACTTAGAACCACTTTGAGCTACAGCACCACATCTGGTTTTCTGGTGGTTAATTGGAGATAAGAGTCTCACAGACTTTCCTGCCTGGGCTGGCTTTGAACTGTGTTCCTCAGATCTCAGCCTCCTGAGTAGGGAGGATTACAGGCATGAGCCATCAGTGCCCATCTCTTGTTGGAGTTTTTAAAAGTTAAAACCATGTGAAGTACTGTCAATGGTTTGTTGAGTTTTTAGTATAGTTGGATAGCGCAAAAATGAGGAGGAAAAGAAATTATAGTTGTAGTAGAGTAACATTCTATAACATAAATGAAGGAAATAACTCAGAGAATATAGTCAAAAGAACCACTAGAGAAATGAAAATGTCTGGTATGGTAGCTTCTGCCTGTAATTCTTTAATCCTAGCTGCTTAGGTTTGAGATTGGGAGGATTGTGTAGTTGAAGGGCAGCTGGGACAAAAGTTCAGAAAGACCCCTCTCAAACAATACCTGGGCATTGTGGTTATGTTGGAAGCTGAGATTGGGAGCATGGAAGTTCCAGGCCAGCTCATGCAAAGAAAGTTTGCAAAAAAATACCCTCTTGACAACAGAAGAAGCTGAATGTGGGGGCCTGTACTTTTTATCCCAGCCATAGTAGGAAGAGTTATAGAGAGGGATTGCCATTAAAGCTCTGGCCTGGTTAGAAGCCAAAATTCTACCTTAAAATAACCAGGTGAAAAAAAGGATGAAGGTGTGGCTCAATGGTAGAGTGCCTTCCTAGGAAGCAGAGTACAAATCCTAGTTCCTGGGGAAAAGAAAAGAATATTTAAAAATAATATTAACTTAGAAAATATTCAGTTGTTGTAAAAGGAAACAGTAATAGAGGTTGGGTACTTATGACACATGCCTGTAATCTTATCTACTCAGGAGGCTCTGAAATGGAGGACCACAGTTTGAAGCTAGCACTGGCAGAAAAAGTTCACTAGACTCCTCTAAAATAACCAACAAAAAGCCAGGTTGGAGATATAGGTTGCCTGGGTACCAAGCATGAAGCCCTAAGTTCAAATCCTGATACTACCAACACAAAAAGAAGATTAATTGAGAAACCAAGACATGAGCTACACATAAAACAAAAAGTAAAATGACTGGTACAAGTCAATTATATAAAATATGAGTAAATATAAATGCTTTAAGCAATCAAAGGCAGATTAAAAAAATCAGAGTAAATTAAAAAATATATCCACTTATATGCTATGCAGGAGACACGTACTTCCAAATAATCATTAACTCAATGGTGAATAAGGAACTATTATGAGATTGATTAATTAAAGCAAAGGCAAAATATATAAAATATGGGCATAATTAATAATTTATAAGAATAAAGGACCTTTACATGTTCCACGATACATTTTCTTTTTCTTTGCTATGATGGAAATTTAACTAGGGCCACATAAGTGCTGTGAAAGTGAGCCACACCCCAGTTTTGTTAAGTTTAAGAGTCTTTATAAGTTATTTATAACTTTATTTAGCACCACTTTTTCAAAGACACTTCATATAACATCCATCACAGGTCATTTATTATTTCATTTGAGTCATAAGTCTTTGGTGTTCTTGGGTCAATTATTACCATCTGCCTTTTTTCTTGTGTGTTACATTTGTATGTTTAAGTGAAGATGAATTACTGCATACTCTTTTTAAAGCATATGTAGATATGTATATAACACTGGTGGGACTCTTTAGCTTATGATGTAGTACCCTCACACAAGTTTCTCAACTTTTTTGGTAGCTATTGCAGAAGACTGCTTGTTTAGATTTGTTGTTACTGTTGTACTTGACAGCCATGTATTCATTCATACATGAGGATGATAAATAACAAATAAATTGCAATAGATAACATTTATTGAGTGAATACTTATGTGAAACTTGTAGTGGAGAATTTTTTTAGCTAAACCATAGATTATGTGAAGACAGTCTCAATTTACTGCAGTGATTTTCAGCAACATACATTTTTGCTTCCCAGGAAACATTTGCCACGAAAATAATCATTTCTTTTAGTATTTGGTTCAACTCCATTTCTATGCTGTTACTCTTTAGGACTTTAGTTGGCTAACAGAATGTCTAACTCTGGAAGAATGTCTGACCCTCTCAGAGATAACCTATAACTATTTTTTAGATCACTGTGCTGTGTGCTTGATCCAATCTTCCACTCCTCTCCCTAGTAACTTTCTCTAAGGCATTACACCATTGTTCTTTCTACCTTTTGGGTTTGTCAGGGGCACTCTCTTTCATTGAAGCCAAGTAAGAACAGAATTTTATATTTTCAATCCTTTGCCTCTAATAATCTCCTGGAATTCTTTTGGAAACATATCCATTCCTATTGTAAGTGTTGCTCTGAACATTAGTAATTTGATGAAAGGGAGCAAGGCATTACAGAAGCATTCTAAAGCTCTGTCCTATTGGAACTCTATATTTGAAAGAGATGTCAACTCATTAGCTCAGCCGTACTCAAAATAAGCTAAGTACAGTTGTTTGGTGAAGCTATGACTCAACCTTAGGTAAGTCTGGCATAAAACTACTGTTTATTTCTACTGATGGGTACAAACAAAGCTAAGTTTCATTAAGGGATTCATCTTTTACTTTTGTAAATTATTCAAGATTCTTTTCTATTTTGCTTGAAGTACTTTATTGCTGATGTTGACTCAGTAATTTCTAGACAGAAGGTTAACCTTTTGAAGAACATTATTAACTGGTAACATACTGAATTGGTGAAAATCTTTTTAGAAGAATTTACTTCAAGTCATTAATACTATGGTAGACAATATTTGCTTTCAAGTTTTATATATTTTATGTCTAATTTGAGAACTTTCAATGTAAGTTAACGTTTTCCATTTTATATAGAGTTCATGAGACTCTACAGCAGAGTTTTTTGAAGTGAGGTTCTTAGACCAGCATCATTGACTAGCATCTTCTGGAAGTTGGTTGAAAATAAGAGTAAGCAGTCCATGTTTTATGAAGTGATCCAGGTGATTCTGAGGTTTGCTAAAGTTTGGGAACTGTTTTACAGAAAGTAACTTGTTGGAATAAGTTTGCTTGAGTTAGTGCAGCATTGGTTCTCATTTTGTACATAAAATGTGTTATGTTACTGATTAAATTCAATAATGTGGACAATAAAATCAGAATGCAATAAAATTTCAAGATTATGTGAAATGTTTATAGAGAAAAATATTTTCAAGGGTTCATAATAGACCAAATATTCTTATAAATCAGTATAAGATAAAATCCTTAAAAGTTTAAATCAAAGTCTTGCATGGTTGTGGTAGTATAATTGTTTATAGTGAGGGGCTGCTGAGGTAAATAAATGTCTGAGGCATGAAATCAGTGGTTAAAAAAAATCTCTCATAGAAGCTTTTAAAATTGAAAGTTGGAGTGATACAAAGAATAGCACTGCACATCTATAGTCCTAACTATGTGAGGGGCAGAGAGATGAGGGTTGCACTTTGAAGCCAGCCTCAGCAAAATGTTGCAGAGACCTTATTTCTAAAAATGATTTGCATTATTGGAATATGCCTGTATTCTTTGGATAATGCAGAGGTGGGGGGAAGAGGGTCACTGTCTACAGCTGGCCATGGGATAAAGCATTGAGACCGTGTCTGAAAAATAAAGCAAAAAAAGGTTGGTGATGTAGGAGGGGGAAAGAGGGGAGAATATGATGAAACTATTTTTATAAAAGAAAAAAGTCTTAATAGTAACCAGTATTGAGAGGTGTCTATATATGTGTAGTTATTTTAAATATAAACTATAAAACTAAATGATAAAAAGGAATTCATATTTGGTTTCTATAAGAGCACTGTAAATTGTGAATTTCTTAAGTATATCATATAGTAGAGTGCAACATTGCTACATATGCATAAAAGTGCTTTGATTCTATTTACGTCTTCACTTGTACTTTTTGCTTCACTATCACTTTTTGAATCTGGCTCATTTTATTTAGCATATTTAACATCTCCATCCATTTTTCGTTCAAATGACATGATTTCTTTCTTGACAGCTGACTAATATTCCGTTGTGTCTGTATGTCATGTTTTGAATCCATTCATTGATTTGGCAGTCATCTAGGCTACTTTTATACCTTGGCTATTGTGATTAGTGCTATACAAATAAACACAGATGTGCAGGCATCTCTTGCCTGCAGACATTCTTTTGGCTATATACCCAGGGATGATGTGACAGGATCATATTCACAGATACTCATTTAACAGGTATTTACTGGGGTTGGAGTCGTCACTCATGGTAGAGTGCCAGCCAATGAGTAAAAGCTTCAGATACCAAATTTTATTCCCCATCTCAGACTGAAAAAAAAGAAAAACAGTATTTACTGAATAGGAACAGAGTGCTATACAGTTTGTAGACATTGACAATACATCCATGATATGACCTTGGTGGAATTTATATTTTAATTAGAGGAGTGGAGGAGATGATTTTATATTGTAAAATGAGAATAACCATAAATAAGAGTTTTTAAAACCTGGAGTAAATGACTTTGTATTTAAAAAAAAAATGGCTTGTAAGTAATTTAGATTAAGAATGACATCTGCCTGTTGGGAGAGGAATACCTTTGCACTCTTGTTTTGTCTTCTGTCTAATTTTAATTGATTTGAAAAATGATGTGCTTTTTTGATGAACTTAAGCTTCTGGAAGATAAAACATCTGATTTTTTTATGACAATGCATGCTGGAATTAATGATGCTACTATTATTTCTCTGAGAAAGAAGGAATTGCTGTTGAAAGCTGAACAATAAAGTACAGATGTCCCTCAACTTTAATGGGCTGATATCCCTGGAAACCCATCATAAATTGAGAATGCATTTAATTGATCTAACTTACTGAACATTCCAGCTTAGCAGCACAGTAGAATGTAAAATGCCAGCTGTTCACTCTTGAGATCTTGTGGCAGTATATCCTGGCCCACTGCTACTACTAGCCTGGCATCACAAGAGAGTATTATGCCATACATGCTGATACCATTAGCCTGGGAAAAGATAAACATTTGGAAGAATGTATGGTTTCTAATATACATATTTTGGGGGGACCATTGTAAAGTAATAAGTTGAGCTACCAAAAGTGGGGGACTGTTCATACCTGTACATTTTGAAGTATGGTAGCTCTATCTTATTTTGTGGCTTCTTTTTCTGTGGGTTGAGTCAACCACAATCTGTATTAATCTGTATTAAATGGAAAATTCCAGAGATAAGCCATTTATAAGTTTTAAGTTGTACATCCTTCTGAGTAGCAAGATGAATCTTGAATGGTCCTGAATCAAACCCAGCTGGGAGGGACATGAATTCTTTCCAGAGCACGTTCATGTTGTACACAGATATGGCCTGTTAGTTGGTTGGCATGTGTACCAGTGTCACATTGCAGTGCCTATGTTCAGGTAACCCCTACATAGCAGCCTAAAGCTGTACCACTTCAGTGTGAGTGGAGAGTGTATTATCAGGAGGAGGAGGACTAGTACCATACAGTAAGACCTCCTACTAGGTCACATTTCTTCTTTTCTTTTTAATCTTTGTAAACTTTTATTGTCTTTAATTTTTGTTATTGACTTTTTAATATTAATTGAACTCAGGGTCTCTCACTTACTGGGCACTTGAACCATACCCTACTCCTTTTGCTTTTAGTTTGTTTTTTAGACAAGGTCCCTTACCTTTGCCTGGGCCCCACCTTAGATCTTAATCCTCCTGTCTATACCCCCTGAATTGCTAGGGTTGCTAGGGTTGCTAGTGTGGGCCACCACACTTAGCAAGTAGGCCTCAAAATCATGATTTCATGATTGTCCTGCTTCTGCTTCTCTCCCAGTGAGATTACAAATTGTACCACCTTGCTAAGCTTATAGTCTTACTTTCTTTTCCCCTGATTTTTCTTCCTTTATTTTTTTAATTGTTGTAGAGGTGATATACAGTGGGGATGCCTGTCACAGATCAGGTGATATGTACATTTCTTTCCATTTGCTTATTATAAGCAGTTCCCTCTTTCTTTCTCATTCATTCCCTCCCATCACTGCTCTTGAGTTGCTTAGTTCACTTTCATCAATGTCCACTGCATCTGATAGACCCCTCTGTTGTACTTTTTTACCCACTTTCTACTCATTATTTGCCTTCCTCCCAGCATCTGTCAGATGTGCACGTGCATACTTCATATATGAGGCAAAGAATATAGAGTCATCTAAAAGTGATAAGACAAATTAAGAAGTGTCCTTTGTTTCCTTATCTTTGGGGTTCTTTTCAGTCTGTATATTATTTTATGTACATATGAAGAGGTGCTTGAGTCTTATAATTTGGTGCTTTTCTCCTGTCCTCTTTGGGTCTCACTGTGTATGGGTATCTTGAGTCCTCTTTACTTTGTCGTATCTCATTGCATTATAAATCTAACATCTGCATATCAGGGAGACCATGTGCTGTTTCTCTTTGAGCTTGATTTGTTCTAGTTCCATCTATTTCCCCATGATTTAGGCCATATGTATATATGTGTATATGTACATACATTCATACATATACACATAACATGTACACATCTATAATCTATGAGTATTTACCTGCTGAATTAATCCTGGAGTTAGGCACAAAAATGCTAATTTTAGAGTAAAGTGCCACTTAGGATTATAACAAGAATTTCATTAACAATTTCAATATTAAAGATGTTTGTGCCATATTTTCATATTTTGTCATAAAATTCCTCAGTTATTTTCAGCATTTTGCACATTTGCTATATATTTTTACCATATGAAAATTGGGTTCATATCTTGGTTATAAAACATACTATCTTAAGTTTCAGTTTTTCATCAGTAAAAATATGAGTTGCCAATGTATGATTGTTTATTAACCCTGGAGACTATCACTCTCTTTATTCTAGTATCCCTCTGGGAATAGTGGTACAGGCTTGTTTTGTCTGTCTGTTTTTCTTCTGATGCTACGGTTTTTGGATTATAATTTATCCAGGAGATCTCAAGGTGGACCTAATGAGGATTTATAACCTTTCTACTTGACTAGTAATTCTTTTTTTTTTGTTTTGTCTTATTGATTTCTCATATAATTGCATTGTTTTCAAGGATGTGGTATTTGTGATTGCAGCTCTTTGATATTTACTGTGACTTTCTTATGTCCTAATGGTCAACTTCCCATACATTTGAGTGAAATGTGTACTTTATAAATATAGCTCTTAAATCAAGCTTGATATCATCTGTTACTTTTTTTGATAATCTTTTACTCGTCATTAATTTAAAAAGTTATCTGACAGAACTACTAACAGATTAAAGATGGGGTGAAATCTGATTACAGTAGTAGACTAATTTTCAAGTGTCATTTTAGTACTTTTATTTTAGTACTTGATTGTCTTTTACTTAATTAAGCATAGAATGGTCAGATCTTTTGTTATTGAACTGTTTATCATAATGTAGTGACCTTCCTTAAATCAAATAATAATGCCTAAACTTATTTTGTCTCTTCCTAACATGGCAACTTCCAGTTTATCTGATTAGAAGGAAACTGATTAAAATTAAAAAAAAAATTTTTTGTTGGTCCAAGAGCTTGAACTCAGGGCCTGGGCACTGTCCCTGAGCCTCTTTGTGTTCAAGGTGAGTGCTTTACCATTTGAGCCACAGTGCCACTTCAGGCTTTTTCTGAGCAATTTATTGGAGATAAGAGTATCACAGACTTTTCTTCCTGGGCTGGCTTTGAACTGCAGTCCTCAAATCTCAGCCTCTTGAATATCTAAGAATAGGTGTGAGCCTCCAGCCTGCCCGGCTGATAAAAAACAGGTCCCTCTTTCTAAATCTGAGCCTGTCTGTATACTTATGCATTAATTAGGTATCTCACAAATAACACTTTGCTTTTTCAATTCCTGTTTCTGGTTCTGGGATTTAAATTTAGGACTTAGGTGCTCTCTCTGGGCTTTTCTGCACAAGGCTAGCTCTCCATTACTTGGGTCACAGCTCCTTTTGGCATTTTGGTGGTTAATTGGAGATAATCTCATAGGCTTTTTTGCCCCTTGGAACTGTGATCCTCAAATCTCAGCTTCCTGAGTTGCTAGGATTACAGGTGTGAGACACCAATGCTGGGCTTTATTTCTTGGAATTTTTAAAGATTCAATCCTATTCTCTATTAGTATACTTAACATTTATTAATATTTATTATTTGTAGTTTCTGGTGTATTTGGACTAGTTTTACTACCTCTGTTTTTTCTTCATTTCTTATATGACTTAAAAAGTGCTTTAATATATGCTTATTTGACTTGGAAATTACATGTTCTCATTCTTTTATTTTTGGCAGCTTCCCTGGAACTGTATTAATAGAATATTAAGTTCTAACTTTATCTTTCCTTGAACAATAAAAGTTTGTAGCACACTTTTGTTTAATTGTAGAAATAATATTTGCTTATGTGACTGTCTGAATTTGTGGAAGTTTGTCAGTTCTTCAATAAATTAAACATAGAAAATTTATTATTATTTACTGTCATTGTCAGTTGTAAGGCTTGAACTCAGGGCCTGAGTACTGTCCACGAGTTTTTTCACTCAAGGTTAGTGCTATACTACTTTGAGCCACAGCACTACTTTTGGATTTTTAATTGGAGATAAGAGTCTCACAGACTTTCCTGCCTGGGCTGGCTTGGAACAGTGATTCTCAGAACTCTGCTCCTGAGTTGCTAGGCTTACAGGTGTGAGCCACCAGTTCCCAGCAAACATAGAATTTTTATATGACTCACCAACCCAAAAGATTTGAAAGTAGATACTCAAAGGTCTATTTGTATTTATTGCAGCTGTATTAACAATAGCCTCAAAGTGGAAACAATCTAATTTCTATCAACTAAAGAAAAGATAAGCAAATGTTGTGTATACATACAATAGAATATTATTTAGTCATAAAAAGGAATGTACTCACAACATACTACCATATGAATGAACATTATGCTAAGTAAAAGAAGCCTGAAAAAAATACTTCGTATGAAATATGCACAAGAAATAAATCTATAAAGACAAAAAAAAAAAGGGCTAGGAATGTGGCTTAGTAGGAGAGTGGTTGCCTAGCATGCATGAAGCCCTGGGTTTGATTCCTCAGTACCACATTAAAAACAAAAACAAAAATAACAGGGAAAGGTTGGAATGGCTCTGTGGCTTAAATGGTAGAGAGCTGACCTTGAGCAAAAAAAAAAAAAGACAAAAAGAATAATGGTTGGAGTTACCACTACGGAGATGAGGTTTCAGTTCCTGGGAAGGAAAACATTTGAAAAGTGGAGACAGTGCATAGTATTGCAAATGTTCTAAATGCTCCTGAAATGTTCCTTTTATGTTAAATGAATTTTACCATGATGAAAAGAATCATATTCTTAGCTTCCATTTGATACTCTGAAAAAAGGCAGATTGTAGATTTGAATTCAAGTGTAGCTTCCTTGGTGTACTTACTTGAACTAAAACTACTTTTTATTTACTAAACTCAACCAACTGAATCTTAACTGCAAGGTTGAATATTTTGTATTGTATAGGATTGGAATTGTTAAGCATTTCTCTTTTATATATAGTTTTCTAGTTATACTGAAATGCTTTATGCTTTGTTCTTTGGTAGTTTTGTTCACCACTAAGGTTAAATACAGTTGTTCTTCCAGCATAGGTGTTTGACACTATACAATGTCATTTGGTAAATTTTTATTTTTACCAGTAATTTCTTTCTAAATGGTATTTGTTAAGAAGCTTATGCATAATTTATGAGCCTTTTAAAATTGAATAAATTGTGCTTGTTTTGTTGGTGAGTAGTATAACTTAAGGCATTCATCTTTTATCTTGTTTTTTCATCACCCTTTGAGACAAAATGAGCTAATTTCCATCTAGAAAGGGTGGGGGTGGATATTAAAATTTGTTTGGCTTGTCAAAGGATTTACTGTTTTACTTGAAAATGACTTGTCTTCTGGGCCTTACATCACCATTTGAGTTGTGATATTTATTATTGGCCATACACTGAGTAGTAGTTATCATATGATAGTTTACTATGATATAATATATTAAAAGGATCCTGCTTTTCATTTTTGGTTTGTATTAAATGACCACACAGGTTTTTTTCCCCCTTACAGCAGTATTGGGATTTGAAGTCAGGTTCTTGTAATTGGATAAGCTGGTGCTCTATTACTAGGTTATACTTCCAGACCTGATTTTCACTGGTTATTTTGAGGATTGAGTTTCCCTTCCTATCTGGGCATGTGCCTTAACTGCATCCTACCTTATTTTAGTCTTTCAGTTATTGCTGGGATGACAGACATACACTACAGCATCCAGCTTATCTCCCTAGAGGTAGAATCTCATGGACTTTCTGCCTGGGTTGCCTAGAATCACCATCCTTCCCCTTCTCAGCCTCTCATCTAGTTTGGAATGACAGGTATGCCACTGTGCCTAGCTAAGGATTAAGAAGTGCTCTTGTTAACCTCTCTGCTCAGACAGACCAAACCTATGAGCCTGTCATTCACAGCCTCCCAGATAATATTAAGAGGTATGAGCTACTGTCACCCCCAGCTCATTTTTTTGCCAGTCGTGGGGCTTGAACTCAGAGCCTGAGCACTGTCCCTGGCTTCTTTATGCTCAAGGCTATCATTTTACCTCTTGAGCCAAAGTGCTACTTCCTGATTTTTCTGTTTACGTGGTGCTAAGGAATTGAACCCAGGGCTTTGTACATGCTAGGCAAGCACTCTACTGCTAACTAAGCCACATTCCCAGCCCTCAAATTTGTTTTATCTCAACACTATATTCTCTTTTTACTATAATCATTCATTATCAACGGTAATTATCTCAATCTGAGTAGTAGGATTTGCTTCTGTTTTCATCAACATGTATATATATATATAATAATTATTATTATTTTTAATTTTGCCATTCCTGGGGCTTGAACTCAGGGCCTGGTCACTGTCCCTGAGCTTCATTTGCTCAAAGCTAGCATTCTACCACTTGAGCTACAGCTCCATTTGTGGCTTTTTCTATTTGTGTGGTACTGAGGCATGGAACCTAGGGCTTCATGCGTGCTAGGAAAGCACTATACAACTAAGTCACAATCCCAGCTGCAACATATTTATATTTCAATGAATTTTTTAGATAGCTATTTAGTATTGTGATTTGGGAATATGATGAAACATTGGGAATAGTGTGAAAGTATCAATTCAGTAAATGATAATTTTTAAACTCTCTGAATATAGTCAAGATAAACTGCCATTGTAGTATATCCTCAACCCTTAAGAGTATAAAATACAAGATATGTATAAAAATATGAATGTCATATTTCAAACTTATAACATATATACAAAACTACTTTTCCTATTCTATACTGTCAATTTGGAAGGATAATTATGGATAATTTGAAAAATTTAGGTACTGACATTGACCCATCCTTGGCACTTAAATGCTGTAGTTCATTGTTTTCCAACTTTAATCATTCACATATCATTTGTGCATTGTGTGTGTGTGTGCATGCCTATATGTATGTTTCTTGTACTGGAGGTTGAACTCTAGGCTTGCCTCTTGAGTAGCTGGGATTATACACATGTGCCACTGGTGCTTAGTTTATTTTGATATTTTTCCCCATTAAAAGTAAAATCCTGGGCTGGGAATATGGCCTGGTGGTAAAGTGCTTGCCTCGTATACATGAAGCCCTGAGTTCGATTCCTCAGCACCACATATATAGAAAAAGCCAGAAGTGGTGCTTTGGCTCAAGTGGTAGAGTACTAACTAGCCTTGAGCAAAAGGAAGCCAGGGACAGTGCTCAGGCCCTGAGTCTACACCCCAGGACTGGCAAAACAAAACAAACAAAAGAAATTTACTTTACTACCTTATGTATGTAACTGTATCCCCCCCCCCACGACCTTGACAATAAATAAATTTTAAAAAAAGTAAAATCCTAGCTACACAGGAAACTGAGGTCACACTATCATAGTTTGAAGCCAACTGGAAAGTCTGTTATCTCCAATTAACCACAAAAAGCCAGAAGTAGAGCTGTGACTCAAGTGGTAGAACATTAACCTTGAGCACAAAAGCCCCCTGACAGTGCCCAAGACCAGAGTTCAAGCCCCAGGACTATCCAAAAAAACAAAACAAAACAAATATTTAGTTTTATTAAGTAGTTGTATAGGAGATTTCAGTTCCATAAGTCAGGGTATAAGGACAAGGCATCTTGACCAGTGACACCCGTTTCTTCATTCTCTCATCTTTCCCCTCCCATCCCAACCCTCAACTTCCATAGTTTAGTTTCTATGTAATGTGCATTGAATATAATGACTGCATTTGTTCATCTTTCTTCCCTCTATTCCTGTGCTTTTTCCTTCTCACCCCACCCATCTTTTATATTTTTCAGTTATGGGTAGATAATGGATTTGAGTGTCAGAGACCCCAAATCTCAGTGTATTGAACAATACAGAGGTTGATATTGTTACCTGAAAGTGTGGAGCTAGGGGAAAAATAGCACTCTTAAAGTGCTCAGGATCTAAGTTCATTTTCACTGTCTATTGTTAAAATCTAGATAGCTGTTTTAGTTTGAGCCATCAGTTGTATTCTAGGGAAGTGGGAGAAATGAAGATGGGAGCTAGAAATATGATTGTTACCTTCTTAAAAAGAACAGGTTCTGTCTGGATGCTAGTGGCTCATACCTGTAATCCCAGCTACTTAGGAGATTTAAGATCTGAGGATCGGGCTGGGAATATGGCCTAGTGGCAAGAGTGCTTGCCTCGAATACATGGGTTCGACTCCTCAGCACCACATATATAGAAAAAGGCCGGAAGTGGCACTGTGGCTCAAGTGGTAGAGTGCTAGCCTTGAGCAAAAAGAAGCCAGGGATGGTGTTCAGGTCCCGAGTTCAAGGCCCAGGACTGACCCCCCACCCCACCCCCAAATAAAGAGAGATCTGAGGATCATAGTGCAAAGCCAACGAGGGCAGGAAAGTATTTTCAATAAACTACCAAAAAGCCAAAAGCAGAGTTGTGGCTCAAGTGGTAGCCTTTAGTAAGAAAGGGGATAGTGCACTGCCCCTGAGTTCAAGCCCCAGAACCAGGACAACAACAATAACAACAGCAGGAGGAGGTTCTGGAAACTGCCCCAAACCATTTTGTTTAGATATCTGATTATCCACAATTTAGGCTCGTGGCCATACTTGGATATAAGGAGTTTGGAGAATATATTTTTTATTCTGGTAGCCTAGGTCGTCCATTTGAGTATTTTATTACTATGAGGATTTAGTCACTGCTTTACGGATCATCTCTACTCTTTCTAAATATTTTCCCTTTCATCAGATTCCTTAGTGCTTAAATAATTGTCTAAAATGAAAATAGCACATTATATAGCAATATCCAGCACAAGAAATAGAAAACTACAGATCAGTAGATGAAAAGGAAACAGCACTCCCATTTGCCAGCTATTTATTCTTTTAAAAATTAATTTATTGTAATTATAAAGGTGATATACAGAGAGATTACAATTACATGAGTCAGATAATGAGTACATTTCCTTCATACAGTATCTTCTGTTCCCTTACTCTCTCCTAGTCCCTCCCACCGACAAATTATATAGTTCATTTTCATCAGTGTCCAGTGAGCTCCACTGCTGCTTTTTCACCCCTTTTCCCTTGAGTTGTGTACCTTCCTCCTTCCCCTCCCCAGAGATAGGCATTTGAATACACCGTAAATAAAAGAAGACAGAATCATCAAAAAATAAAAGTTAAAAACAGAGATCTCCTGTTTCCATATCTTGAAGTTCATTTCAAGTTGTGTGTGTGTGTGTGTGTGTGTGTGTGTGTGTGTGTGTGTGTATGAATATGAGTGAAGAGGCACATGGACGCTCGGCCTTTTTGTTTCCTAAGCATATCATCTGGGGGTCACTGTGTGTATGACTATCTAGAATCCTGTATATGAATGAAGAGGCACATAGACATTATGCCTTTTTGTTTCCTAAACATATCCTCTTGGGGGTCACTGTGTGTGACTATCTAGAATCCTGTATAATTTATTGTGTCCTAGTATCTTTTAGATTTAATTTCTGCATATCAGAGAGAACATGCATCATCTCTCTCTCTGAACTTGGCTTACCTCACTTATCATGATTTGTCCTAGTTCCATCCATTTCCCTTCAAATGATTATTTTATCCTTTCTAATGGCTATGTATAGATACCACATTTTTTGGATCCACTCATGTATTGTGGGGCATCCGGGTTGTTTTTGTGTCTTGGCTATTGTGAATAGTGCGGCAGTGTTCATGGATGTGCAGATGTCTTTTTTGGTTGTTTTTTGCCAGTCCTGGGGCTTGAACTCAGGGCCTGAGCACTATCCCTGGCTTCTTTTTGCTCAAGGCTAGCGCTCTACCACTTGAGCCACAGTGCCACTTCTGGCTTTTTTCTATATATGTGGTGCTGAGGAATCGAACCCAGGGCTTCATGTATACAAGGCCAGGACTCTACCACGAAGGCCATATTCCCAGCCTGATGTGCAGGTGTCTTTATCATATCCTTGCTCATGATGTTCAGGGTAGATGCCCAGGAGTGGATTGGCTGGGTCATAGGAAAAATCCATGTATAGTTTTTTGAGGAACCTCCAGACTGCTGTCCAAAGTAGCTGTACTAGTTTAAAACCTACTTTAAAAAAGTTTAACTGGGCCAAGTGCCAGTGGCTTACACTTACAGTCCTAGTTACTCAGGAAGCTGAGTGAGATCTGGTGATCTTGGTTCAAAGCCAGCCCAGGCAGGCAAGTCTGTGAGACTCTTCCCTCTAGTTAACCAGCAAAAAGCCAGAAGTGGAGCTGTGGCTCAGTGATCGAGAGCTCTAGCCTTTAGCAAAAATGCTCAGGAACAGCACCCAGTCCCTGAGTTCAGTCCCTAGGACTGGCACACAAAAAAAGGGTTCATAGAGCTTGGTACCTCTGGTGTATGTTTGTAATCCTGCTACTCAGGATGCTGACATCTGAGGAACATGATTTGAAGCCAGTCTTAGAAAAAAAATGTGAGTCTATTTCCCAGTTAACCAGCAAAACATTGGACTGGAGCGTTAGCTTAAGTGGTAGAGCACCAGCTATGAACAAGCAAGCCTAGTGAGAGTGCAAGACCCTAAGTTTACACCACGTTACTGGCAGCAGGATGTGCATAGAGTTACTATGGAAGTACTACAGAAATATGCATAAAGTGGATTTTTCTTTTAACAAAGTTGAAAGTAGAATAGTTAAAATGAACCACTGTTAATTTTTAGCTTGGTCTTTACCTCTAAGTCTTACTCTTCACATAGTAAATGCTGCTCTAATATGTGTGTTTGTGCATATATGTAAATGTGTGCCTCTATGTAGATATCACAAATGGTTAAGGATTCTTTGCTCTGTTGGCATAGAACTTATAAATAGGCAGGAATCAGTTTATTGTTAGTAGCCCTGTGTTCTTCTGCCACAGGTTAATAAGCTTGGCTTACAAAGACAAGAGTTTTATAGCTCTGGACCCCGAGAAGTAGAGTCTTATGGCTTTAAGCTTTAAACAATATAAACTTTGCAACTGTAGGTGTTCAAGGCCCAGAGTAAGCGCTGGGCCTTCTAAATAAGTGGCTCTGCACCTAGCAGCTAGCGGTGTAGCCCTAAGCTTCAATATCAAGTCCCTCAGCACTTACCCTTTGATAGCTCTCTGGAATGCTGCTAGTGACTGACTAGGGCTTGTTTTTGTGGCATTTTATAACTTGCCTCTGTATAGGTCTCCTGATACCTATTGCCTTCTTAGTACATCCAATGGGTCTACTCCTGTCCACTTTGGAATCTGTATACTCACTTCTTAGTTGCTGTATGAACTGAGAATTTATGTATTGGGGCTAATACAGCTTTTGTTAAGTCATTCTCCTATGACCTCTAGCTGAAGTTGTTGCTGCTTGAGGGAAGAAAGTTGGATTTTCATCTGCTTTTAGGGTTGCTACATGTAAGCAATAACAGACCATTTTAGAGATTTCTTTATTGGACCTAATGTTGCAATACCAGGTGGTGGGAAGGACACTGAAGCCTCCAAGCCGTAGGGCAGCCTCCAAGCCATAGGGCAAGACTGAGCAACATATTACTAACATGGTGATAATAAGACTAGCAGGCTTGTGCTCTGATCACAGTTCCGCCAGTTGCAGACTTGCAGGTGGAAACCTTGTATATGAGTTAAGAAACCATGCATGTGGAAATCATGCCTTACGAATCCACCATAGAGGGCTGGGAATGTGGCTTAGTGGTAAAGTGCTTGCCTAGCATGCATGAAGCTATGAGTTCGACTCCTCAACTCAAGTGGAGGAGTGCTAGCCTCTGTTGTCACTGATAGGTGAATATGGGTACATATACACAGTTGTACTACTTAATTTGAAGCAATTTAAGTATACTGATGGTTATTTTGGAGATTAACAATCCAAAGTTTATGAACAAGTTATTTCGACTTAATATTGATAGTTTCCATTTGCTATAATTCAATTTTCTAAACAATCTTTGTAAGCTTTTCCCTTGAAAAACAAAAAATATGCATAGTGTGTTTGTGCATTTTATTTTATTGATAATCCCCACCCCCATATTTAAACAAATACTGTTAGACATTTTTTTGTTTGTTTGTTGACAGTTGTGGGGCTTGAAGTCAGGACCTGGCCACTGTCCTTGAGCTTCTTTGTGCTCAAGGCTAGCACTCTACCACTTGAGCCACAGTGCCACTTCTAGCTTTTTCTGAGTAGTTTGTTGGAGATAAGACTTTTCTGCCTGGACTGTCTTTGAACCATGCTCCTCAGATCTCAACCCCCTGAGTAGCTAGGATTATAGGTATGAGCCACTGGCACCTGGCTTACTAGGTGTTTTTTAAGGAACAAAATAATTATGTCTATAACCATATATATATATAGCCATATATATATATAACCATATATATATAACCATATATATATATAAAACATTGCCATTGTGCCTCTATAATAGTCAGTAACTTTATCTTTTTGTGTATTTTAAGAGAATAATAGGAATGTATTAATATACTGTCAGACAATCAAAGCTCAAAATGTTAACTCATAATTTTTTAAGTCATTGTTACATTAAATTAGAACTGGAATATGTACTACCTGATGATCCTTAAAGAAAGAACAAAAGGAGCCCAGTGGCTCATGACTCACGCCTGTAATCCTAGCTACTCTGGAGGCTGAAATCTGAGGATCTGGGATTGAAGCCACTTGGGGCCAGAAAGGCCGAAAACTCTCTGTGAGTCTGTTATCTCCAGTTAAATCACTCAAAACCGGAAAGTGGCACTGTGGCTCAAGTGGTAGAACTAGCCTTGAACACAAAGAGGCTCAGGGACCGTGCCCAGGTCCTGAGTTCAAGCCCCACAACTCTCCCTCCCTCACAAAAGAACAAAAGGAAAGAAATTTACTACTTTGCTTCTAATTATATATTTTTTCTTTAGGAACTGGATTTTCTATTTGAAAACTTCAGTCTACAGATTTATTGTTCAAGAAGAATAAAAATATCAGTGTTTCTCACATTTATCTATTGTTCATGGATAAGTTGAAATTACATTTGGGATTGATGCATTGTCTAATTTGAGGAAACTGTAGTTGGGACAATACAGCTTATGAGGAAAACTAGACACCTGGAAAATTTTAAGTCTAGAAAATAGAATTAAAACCTGTGTATCACTTGATTTGTGTACTCAGCAAACGTTTATTGAGCTGTCTACTCAATAATTTTCAGGCTATTACTTTTCTTTCACTGTCATTGCAGAATATCAATAGGACACAAACTTTGGAGGAAATAATACAGGCGGATGTAATTACTGACTGGAAAAACTGTCAATTTAATTATGTCAACAATATCTCAGATATTTTGTAATACCTCAGATATTACAAAATGAATGGATTCAAGTAATTGCTTTTGAATCTATCATGACTTATTCTATAAATGTATGCTCACTGTTACATATTTTATATTAATTCAATTTTTCCTGTTCTGCTAAATTTAAACAAAATTGGAGTTGAAATTTCAACTAAGTTTAGGAAAAACTGATACCTTTAAAAACTAAGTTGTCTAACTTGTGAAAATTTAAAATATTAATTTATTTAGATCTCTCAGTACTATTTAATGATATTTTATATTGTTTTCACATACAAGTTCATTTAGATTAAGTTTAGATATATAGTTTTATGTTGCTTTTATGTTTGAATAAAAAATATAACATTGTATCTAGCAAGCTTGCAAAAACTGACCTATATTTTGTTTGCAGATTCCTTGTACATTTATGGGTGATTTGGCCTTTCGCTTTGTTTTCCTAAATGTGTTTCTTTGGTTTTCATCTTAGGAATATGGTGAGCTTTTTATCTTTTCTTTGGAGAAGAATATGTAGGGTTGTTAATTTATTTCTCAAGTAGTTGATAGAATTCTCACCAGCCAAGAAGTCACATGCTATCCAGAATCTTGTTTATGGGAAGGCTTGTGATTATGGATGATTTCCTTAATAATAAGACTAGTCAGATTTTATAATGGCTGTATCTTGTAGAATTGATGTTCTCTTTTTCATTGTGTGTGTGTGTGAGTGTGAGTGTGTGTGTGTGTGTGTGTGTGTGAGAGATGGTGTCTGGCCTTGAACTAAGGGCCTTGCATTCTTGCTTGTCTTCTTGCTCATAGCTGGCACTGTATGTACTAGTTGAGCCATGCGTCTGGTGCTGACTTATTTTGCTGCCTCCTAGGAGGTAAGCGTCTTATCTGTCTGGGTTGGCTCTGAAGCATCCTTCTAAGTAGTTTGGATTATAGACAAGAGCCACTACTGGGGCTTGGCAACAGTTTTTATTTCTCTATTTGTACTGTTTTATTACTTTCTTTTTGTTATTTTAGTATATTTTAAGCTTAAAAGAGTTTATCAGTTTTTTAAATATATGTATGTCTGAGGCTACACATTTCTCTCTTAAAAGACTATTTTTAGGTAGTTGCCACAAATTTTGTATGCTCTTGCCAATTATACCGATGTTGAAATATTTTTCTTTTTTAATTTTAATTTTTTTGTCTTTTGGGCTATGTAATTGTAGATTCCTTAAATTCCAAGCATTTAAGGATTTCCTGGTCTTTAGTATTACTATTATTGTATGTAATGTATTTGTATTTTGGCTAGAGAACAAATTATAATTGCAAATGTTTGAATCTCATAAAATTTAATATGTTGTATAGATACTTAAATATATATGGTATTGTGACATAGGATTCAATTTTTGTAGCATGCCCATTATTTCGAATTTGTTTAATTTATTGTCTATACATAACTTGAACAAGATTTTTTTTTGTTTTTTATTTAGTTTTTTTTTTTTTTGCCAGTCCTGGCCTTGGACTCAGGGCCTGAGCACTGTCCCTGGCTTCTTTTTGCTCAAGGCTAGCACTCTGCCACTTGAGCCACAGCACCACTTCTGGCCATTTTCTCTATATGTGGTGCTGAGGAATCGAACCCAAGGCTTCATGTATACAAGTCAAGCACTCTTACCACCAGGCCATATTCCCAGCCCAAGATTTTTGTTTTTAAACACAGACTTACAACATTAACTCACACAGAGTCAGTTCCCCATATCTATGGTGTTGTTGTTTGTTGATTTAACCAACCACAGGGTGAAAATACTTTGGGAAGATGGCATTAACACTACATGTAAACAGTCATATTTTCTCCTACCATTTCCTACACAATACAACAGGTCATCTGGAAGTTATTTGAAGTATATAAGAGGATGTACATAAGCTTAAGCAAAGATTACACTATATAAAGACTTGACCATTCCCAGATTTTGCAATCTACAGGAACCTAAAACCAATCCTTTGTAGCTATCAAGAAATGAACTACGCAGGTATCCACTTTCCTGCTCTTAATTACTTTCAGCGACTTCTCACCTCCATTTGGGAACATTATCTTTCTGCCAACTCCTCCCTCCAAACTTTTCTATACTGTTTTCTGTGTAGGTCTTCTGGCAAAAAGGTTATTTTGTATGTGTGTGTGGTTTGAGTTAGACTCTGGCTAGGTGGCTCAGGTTGGCCTTCAACTTGTTATTGAGTTTATGCTGGCCTTGAATTTGCAACCCCTCTTCTCTTGCCTCTTAAATGCCGGAATTAGAGGAATGTACCACTGTACTGAATGAAAAAAAAATGTTTTGTTAGGAATTTCTTTGATTTTTAAAAGACATTCTCTGTTAAAATTTAGTTTCAGTTTTTGTTGGCTTTTTGTGCCTGCTATATTCTGGTTTTACTTGTCTCTGTTTATATATTGTACTTGAAGAGTGTTCATAGATGTAATCTAAGCACCAAAATTATATTGTCTGTCTCCAAGGTTTGTTTTGGATAGTTTGTTCATAACAGGGATCTGGAGGCATATAACCTAGGATCATCTTAATTTAGTTTTAAGGATTAAAATTTTCTGAGTTCTCTAGATGAGTCAAAGTTAATCTGCAGTGTTTACAAGGCTCTTTACATACCCCTACTGGAGTGAAAATTTTCAGGTTCATATTTTTGTTTTATTCTCTAACCTATCAAACATATTGCTCATGTTAACTGTCTTTTCCACAAAGGTGTTTGTTAAAAGTAGCCCATTCTGGACTTTCTGTTTTCTCATATCTTAGTCTAATCTTTACTGTTTGGCCTTTTAACAATTTCAGTGAAAGTGCAGTAAAATACTTTCAGCTCTACTCAGAAGATGGGCCTTAGTGACCTTTCTGGGGGGAAAAAACTATTTCAGGACTTAGGTCTTTATAAAAAAAGTTCTTAAGTTTCTTCATGAATAGTTCTTTTAAACCACAAATT
Organism: Perognathus longimembris pacificus; assembly: GCF_023159225.1. NCBI lineage: Eukaryota > Metazoa > Chordata > Mammalia > Rodentia > Heteromyidae > Perognathus > Perognathus longimembris. The sequence continues at coordinate 57,283,984 of NC_063161.1, read as the reverse complement.
CTCTTACTAGATGAGTTCAAATTTAATACTTCATTATCTTCTTTTAAAAAGTCTAATATGTAAAGCAATCATAGTGAAAAGTTGCAAATTTGTATTTTAGTGATTTCTTTTGTCAGACTGCTCTACTTTTGATAAATTGTATAATGGTTAATTACGATGGTATAGCCATGTGTGCTCACTTTTCAAGCAAAGTACAGCCTTTTCTAATAATTTAATAGTTATTCAATAAAATTCTTTTCATAATTCATAACTTACTAAGAAAACATTTGGATTTAATATTTTACTATTTATAGCAGAGTAATCAGTAGTGAATGCTCTTTTTGAATATATTCAAAATGTAGTCTATTAAAAACTATATATTCATTTGAATACGATAACCAGTTTTTAGAATAGCACATGTAATGTTTGTCCTTCCCACTCAAGAATTTCACATATAAAATCTAATTTATCCCTGTGAAATCAAACTTATTAAACTTGGCCATTGTTGATAGTAGGCAATTTATGAGTTTTGATAAGTTCGCTTTTAACTCGTCTGGAAATAAACGTGAAGTTTCTGATAGAAATGTCATAATAAACCATTTCTATGTTGGCTTTTACTACATATTTAATGGTTGGCTTCACAAGAATATTCCCCCTGGGTGTACAAGTATTTAAACTTACTAGCTAGCATGTGCATCTTCCTTTTTGAAGTCTTTGTTTATTTTCTTTGCTTTTGCTTTGTTTGTTTTGTTTTTTTGAGATGAATTGTGCAAGAGATTTTCAGGTAGCAGCATCTTGTTAAATTACATAAAGGAATAGATCTTCTAGATTCTCAGTTCTATGATTTTATGATTTGGTTATGTTAGGACCTTTTGGTCAGAGGCAGGGTCCCTAGTCTTGTGAGGTTTTTGTTTTCTTTTTTTCTTTTCAATACTAGGGATTGAATACAGGGTCCCAATCTGCTAGAAGGGCTGTATCATTTGAGCCACTCCCCTTTTGTTTGTATTGAGTATTTAGAATAAGCTCTCAATAACTTTTATCCTGGTTGATCTCAAATTGCCTCCCCAGAATCTTGAATTACTCTTGCCTGTACTTTCAGGGCTTATGGACTTTGGGCATTTGCAGCACTGCAATTCTTTGTTTTGTTTAGTATCCTTGCCTAGTAATCATCAGTGGAGCTTCCTTAAGTCATTGTGAAAAGCAAAAGTGATCCTAACACTTTCCATATTATTCATGGAATGGTCACACCAAGTTACATCAGCAATCTGTATCTCTTCCACATTAACAGAGTTCAGTTCTTAAACTTTAAAAGGGTGTGACTATACCTTTATTGATTTTCAGTTCTTCATGCCTACCACCTTCAATTCTAATTCATTATCTAATAATGTAAGTTGTATCAGTAGTTGAAATATCATTTTTAGGCAGTAAGATTTCTGACTGCTCCACAGAGAAGCAAATGATTGTTTTTCAAAGTGCCACAGGCTTAAAAAGAGCCGTAGTGAGATGGGAGGAATAGTGTCTGGAAGTATGTGAAGTGTTCCTGTTCCTTCCACAAACTGCATTTTCAGGCAAGAAAAGAATCTGCTCGTCACTTCCTGCGTAGCTGGAATTACAGGTCCGTGTACATGCCATCACACCTGGTCAATCTGTTGCTTCTTGTATTCATAGGAAGATAATTTGTATTCATTTGTACTGTCATCTATAATATTTTAGTTATTATTTGTTAAAGATGAGTTGGAAAACCACAAATACTTTTTATAATTGTGTTAGAGTAGAACATTTTGTTCTACCTCTGTATTATGCAGGTAGAAATTTGTAAAGGCAAATTATCAGCCTATTTGACCAAGAATTAAGACAATCAGTATATAGTAGTATATCTGGATTCTATATTAGAAAAACTTGTCTTTAGGTCACTTCTTAAGTAGCCAGAGCTAATTGCAGCACCAGGGAAAGCACCCCCGTGTGCTCTTTTATTCTGACTGTGGTACCTACCAACAGAGAGCATTTGTTTTTTATTATTATTTTTTATTTGTTTTGTTTTTGTTTCCAGGCCTGGGATGTAGACTCAGAGCCTGAGCACTGTCCCTGGCTTCTTTTTGTTCAAGGCTAGTTAGTACTCTACCTCTTGAGCCACATCTCCACTTCTGGTTTTTTTCTGTATATGTGGTGCTGAGGAATCAAACCCAGGGCTTCATGTATACAAGGCGAGCACTTTACCACTAGGCCATATTCCCAGCCCCAACAGAGAGCATTTGTTCTGAGTACTTTTTTTAAATAAGCCCAGTTCCCCTGAAGGTAAGGGATTTTTCCTACTCATGTATAGAGCCTTTAATTTCACTGTCTTAGATCAGAAAAATAGATTAAGAAGTAATAAAATGAATGTATTGACATATTATAGAACTGACTTTGAAAAAATTGTATAATCTGCCTACTTCCTACTTAGCTGTTATTATTTGAATAATTTAGCATAATATTTATTTTCTCTTTTTTCAGCTTTAAGTTATTTACCACAAGTGTCATTCTTCTACTTCAGAAGAAGAAAACTTTTTTTAAATCCTTTTACATCTGTCTTTTTCCCCGCCCTACTAGCTGGGCCTGAACTCGTCTTGAGCTCACCCAGCTGTCTTGCTCACAGATGGCGCTCTACAACTTGAACCCCCACTTATTTGGATTCAGACTCTCACAGATTTCTGTACAGGATGGCTTCAAACTTTGAATTCCTGAATCTCAGGGTAGCTAGGATTTCAGAATGAGACATTGGTTCCTAGAACCTCCTATCTTTTTTTCCTCTCTTGGATTTTTGAAATACCATTTAATTTTGAAGCCTAGAGTAGTTTTTAGGTGTTAAGAAGTAAAAATATTACCTTTTATTATAATTCAATAAAATGAATTATGTAGTGTTCATTTAATTTATAGTCATATTACAGCTTATGCACTCTCTCATGCACTCTTATGCACGCTCCACATGCTAGTGTCAAATACTGCATTTATAGTAAATCCTCTTGCATCATCTCAGTCTCTGCTTTCTTTCTACTCAGTCTACCTTTTTTTTCCTTTCTATTTTTTAGCCCTTCTTAATTTAGCCCCTTCTCCAATTAATTTCCTTCTTATTTTCTTTACCATTTTGTCATCTTTCCTTTATATTCCTGTTTTCTCAGTCTTCCTATGCCTTCAGTCTGTTCCATGTTAAAGTCTGTCTCTAGATAACTCTTCTACTACTTAGATACCATCTGAAGAAAATGTGCTTGTAATCTCAGCTACATTGGAGACAGAGAGAATTGCTATTAAAGGTAGCCCCTCCCAAAAAAATCTATAAAAGTCTATATGACATAACTCTTAAGTGTATACATGCATTAAGAATATTTCTTTGCATTTATCTCAAGATTTTTTAAAAAACAAATAGAATTGCTGCATTGTATTTCTGCTTTTAATTCTAATATTTAAAAGCACTTCTACACAAAACCAAGTTTTCTTTTTCACCATTTTTATAGGCTTCCTGAACTTGCCTTGTGTAAAACTTAGGACACTAGATTCCTATTGAATAGGTTGTTGGTTTTCATATTTAATAAAAATGGTGATGGACAGCTTTTGTTTTTTTGATAAGTCTTTGAAAACTTTGTATTCTACATATGTTTTTTCTGGGGTTTAGTTTGTCCAGTTAGCATTTTCTTTCCTTTGCCTAAGGAGATTTAAACATTTTCTCTACTAATCTTTTTCTGTGAGTGACCCTCCATGTCTTGTAGGACCTTCCTGTACTCTTTAATATTATAAATGTTAACATTTGTATATTTAAGTATGTAACTTAATGTTATGAATAATTATTTTTTGTTTTATTATTTACTTTGGTCAGCATAATGTGAATGATTGAATGTGTTATTACCAACACAGATTTGAAAAGCTTTTTTATATTAATTAACATGTCTATTCTGTTGACTCAAATCATTTTTTAAGTACTATACCTTTAAAATTGACTTCTTTCCTTTCCCTTTTCCTCTCTCTTTTTCTTTCTTTCTCCTTTCTCTTCTTTTCTTTCTCTCTTTGTGGTTCTAGAGTTTTAACTCAAGACCACTTTCCCTTACACAGTTGGTGTTTTGTCATTTGAGCTACACTTCCCAAGCTAAAATGGATTTTGTTTGTTTGTTTTTGAGACAGGCTCTTGGTATGTGTTTCCAGCTGGATTCAAACTGTGTACCCCAGGCTAGCTTCAAACTTGTGAACATCCATCCTCAGCCATTACAAGCCTATGCCACCACACCCAGCTTAGTTTTTAGCAAACTCTTTATCGGAAAGTAACTAGGCATATTTCTTAGAAAGAAAAAAATCAATAGCATAAAAATGAGAAAGTAGCCATTATAAAGATGAGCACTATTGTAATTTATCTCATCCATAAATGTTTTGTTCACATGCAATCATACATCTGTTTTCGTCTTTATTGTGTAGCAGTATCCCACAGGCATATTCTATACCTTTTAAAAGTTGCATGTTGGTATATTAAAACCTACTTGGTTTGTTTGTTTTAGACAGGATTTTCCTGTGTACCCCAAGTTTCCTTGGAACTCCCAATTCTCCAGACTTTACCTTCTCAGTGGTGGGGGTACAGACTGACTCTTAACTATTTTTGTTTTAACAACTATATAGTAATTCAATATAAGATTCTAAAAGAGTAGCTTTCTGTTGCTTGAACATACAGTGTTTTCTAGTCTTTTGTTATAAAAATACTTTGTATTACACATGCTTTTCTCATTGTCAACATGCAATATAGACTTCTAGGAGTGAAATGATTGGTGAGTGTGATTACTTGCAAATAACAAATCAATCCTGGCTAAATTGGCTAATTTGAATTAATTAGAAATTCACAGGAAATCCAGACACCAGGAATTGGTCTGTCAACTTCTACTATCCCTGCTTTGTATAATCTGTTGGTTATTTCCTAAAAGTTCCAAATTTGAGGCAAAAGAATCTGTTTGGATAAAACTGAGCCATACGTTAAAGCTGACTGGAAGTGGGGAGTAAATTTTTTTCATTACTGATACTTTAGTGAGTCTAGGTTCTACTGACCATCACTTTAAGGAGTTCCCTAAGAAGGATGCTTATGTACTAGGATTAACAAAGGAATAATGAAGTTCTCATTTTTGACTGTGTATCTATATAAAATACTCCTCCCATATGTGGAGATAACACCAAAAATTCTTCATCTCATACATTGTAATAATTCCTCATTCCTGCAAATTATTTATTCATACTCTAAGAGATCAGTTTTAATTAAATCAATTTTCATATATTGAGTCAAAGGTCGGTTTCTATATTCAGTTTATTTGGTACTTGTTTTTTATAGTGGAAGAACAATACAGGAATGGAAAGAAACAGACTTATCATGGTGTACACATAGTAAATCATGAGCCTTTGTTTTGAAATTTTATCTGACAATTATGCAGAATTTTCATTGAAACTTAGTGTACTTCCATCCTGACCATTAGTTTTTCTTGAAAATTTGCAAAAATGCCATATGGATATCACACATGTTTTTCAAAGTAGAAATAATAAAGTTATAAAGGAAGAGGTAAAGAAGAATGGGCTTAATTATTGTTGTGAAAACAGTAGTTGAGAGTTAGAAGATATCATGTAAACTTTATAATGATAAGCAACTTGACAAGTAACAAAATAATAAAATGAGATTGAGAGATTGCAAATGTAGAAGTACAAAGGTAAGCAACAGAAATATAGGCATTACTGAATACCAAAAAAAGATGAAAAACAAGCTGGGTGCCAGTGGCTCATGCCTTTCAGGAGGCTGAGATATGAGGATTGTGGTTTGAAGCCAGCTAGGGCAAGAAAATCCATGAAACTCTTAATCTCCAGGTAACCCCCAGAAAACTGGAAGTGGTGCTGTGGCTCAATGGTAGAGCACTAGGCTTGAGTGAAAAAGCTCAGACAGTGCCTAGGCCCATGGCTGACAAAAATGAAACAGAACAAATCATATAAATTACCAGTAATCATTGTGTTAGCAGAGCTGGCAAATTTGGTTTTGATACTGAAAATAGATTCACAGTTAATAAAATAAATAATGGCAAATTTGAAAGTCAAGATCAAGATTGTGGAAGAATGAACCTAACATGGAATGAAAACAGAAACTTGTATTTCAAATAATATGCCCATTGGTCTGACAACAAAAATAATTGTAAAAAGTGTTGAATTCTGAGTTTGTTTATTGTAAGATTGAGCAAAAATTTTATTCCAAATTCATGTACTGAATTTGTCATTATTGGAGAACAGGGTTTTAAGTATGAAAAAAGGGAAACTGATGTGGACTTGGCATTGACATTGGATATAGTTTATACACGTTATACGTGTATGTGTTTGTATATCTTTTTTGGTGGGGTGCAATACAGAAATTTGAACTCAGGGTCTTGTACTTGCTAGACAGGTGCTCTCTGACTTGAGCCATTTAGCCAGTCTCTTTTTACATTTTTGAAAAAAGGTCTTCCTTTATGTCTACATGACGGAACATTTTTACTTGCATATATGCCACAGCTCCCAGACATTGGTTGAGAAGGGAGTATTGTAAACTTTTTTTGGGTCAGCATTAGCCTTAAATTGTGACCCCTTCAGTATTTTCCTCCCAAATTGCCAGGATTACAGGCTTGAGCCACTATGCCTTACGGATAGTGAAAGGGCCTACAAGGCAATATTATCCTTTCAGTAATGAGCATACTTTATGTCCAGGCAGAAGTTTCTAAAAGACTATTTCTTATTAAAAATAAACAATGATTCTTAGAGAAAGGATTGGTTCTAGGCTAGAGTAAGGAAAATAGAGGAATCAACTAATTAGACCAATTAATTGATTCATAAGTAAGGAACAGAGTGCTCAAAAAAAATGATAGAGTCACATCAAGCATATACAAGTCCAAGTGAAAGAGTTCACACTTGGTTGAATCTGGGACACATTTTGAGCATTAGACTTGGTAATTATAGGAATATAATAGTTATATAAAAGAAGGATTTGAATGTTTGGTTACAAGTAAATGAATGATAGAAAAGAACAGAAGTCATTTACAAAAGAATACTACCTAGTTCATATAGAAGTAATAACCACATTAGTCAAGAATCATCAAAACTAGTAACTGGAAGTTTGTCAAGGATTAAGGTGCTTATATTACTTTAAGCCTTTTCTGTATATTACTTTTTAAAGGAAAAGGGTAACCTTATGGCACATTAAAGTCTCCATTGTAACAAAGTGACAGAACTTACAATGTAGCAGATGCTTCCTAGAGTAAATACCAGGATGCCAGGTCACACCTGTGACATTCTTGCATTATCTTTACTTTTTTTTTTTTTTTTTTTGTCTGAGACTAGGACTCAGACTTGGTACCAGACACTTTCATTTCCTAGTGCTCAGTGCTCTTTCAACTAAGCCTTGCCTCTAACCCCATCATAATGCTTTATCTAATTATTTATGAAGAAACACTGATAAATACAAACCAAGCAGTCTATAAAACTGCTACGATATACTCTTTAAAATGTCAAGGTCATGGAAATCAAGAACCACTTTAATTTTAAATGGTTCAGGGGGAAAAAGTGTCTGTCTGGAGTTAGGAGTTAGGGTGGGACACAGAAGTTGCTTGAGCAACTGAGAGGAAGAATGAGAATATAGTTGTTCCTAGATATGTATGATGGATTGGTTCCAGAACCTCCTGTGGACATCAAAATCTGTTTTTAAAATTTTTATTGTCAAACTGATGTACAGAGAGGTTACAGTTTCATACGTTAGGCATTGGATACATTTCTTGTATTGTTTGTTACCTCCTCTCTCATTCCCCCTCCCCCCTCCCCCTTTCCCCCCATAAGTTGGACATCAAAATCTTTAGCTGGTCAATTCTCTTCTGTAAAGTAACAGAGAATTTATTCAAGTATCTTTCCATCTCTCCCACCCGTTTAAACTGGGATTTCCACTTAGGACTAAATGCTTGCTAGGCAAGTACTCTACCATTTAAGCCATGCTACCAACCCTTTTTGCTTAATTATGTTTCTCAGGTAGCATCTCATGCTTCTCTAGTTTGGCCTTAGCCTGTGGTCTTCTTGTCTTTGTCCTGTGTGGCTGAGATTATAGACATACATGAACACACCCAGCTTATTCTTTGAGATGAGATAAAATCTCCGTAACTTTTTGCTTAGGCCGGCCTTCAACTGTAGTCCTCTGATCTCTACCTCCCAAATAGCCTGGATTGCAAGCATGAACCTCCAGGCCCTGATTTTCTATGTTGTTGTTTTTTTTTTAAATCAGCAGATAACTTTTATATAATACAGTATTGATAGTATGTTGCATAAGGAATAATGAGAAGTCTGTAAATACTTAGTACAGAAATAGTTGGGTTTTTTCCTAAATATTTTCTACTCCTGGTTGGTTGACTCCACAATTGTTAAACCTGCAGTTACTGAGGGCCAACGTGTATGATCAAACAATATACCAAAAATTGCTGTACCTTGTCTGACATAGTGGCACATACATGAAAACCTAGCATTAAAAGTTTGCTGGACTTGGGCTGCATTCAGCCAGCCTTCAAAACATAGACCCTGTCTTTAAAAGCAGCAGCAGCAGTACTAATAGTAACTAGTAGTAGTAGAAGTGTCTAGACAAAATACATGAGTTTTTCTTTCTTTGTAGTGATTTTCTGTTACGAATGAAACTGTATCCATTTAAAACTTAATTTTAAGGTACTCAAAACCTACAGAAACATCCCTGAGCTCTAGAGGAGAGGCTCAGGAGGACTTGAAGCCAGCCTGGGCCATATAGCAAGATCCATGCTCACAATTAAACCAAAACATGGAAAGATTTTTAGTTTGAATATATTTTTTAAGCTCAGTGTAAGAGTTTTTACAATTGATATACATTATATTCAACAGTAAAATCACAAGATGAAAGTTTCTTTTTAAATAAACATTCCTTTAAAAACTGTTCTCTGTAGCATGAAGGTGTTTTGTTTATTGCTTGAGATAAGGTTTTGTGTGGGGCTGGGGATATGGCCTAGTGGCAAGAGTGCTTGCCTCGTATACATGAAGCACCACATATATAGAAAATGGCCAGAAGTGGTGCTGTGGCTCAAGTGGCAGAGTGCTAGCCTTGAGCAAAAAGAAGCCAGGGACAGTGCTCAGGCCCTGAGTCCAAGCCCCAGAACTGGCCAAAAAAAACAAAACAAGGTTTTGTGTGGCCTAAGCTGGCTTTGAATTTGTATTCCTCCTGCCTTAGTTTCTCAAGTACTGGGATTTAGGCATGTACACGATGCTGACTATAAATTCCTTCCTGTCTTCTTCCCTTCCTTCCTTTCCAGTTACAGAGTTTGAACTCAGTATCTCACAATCTTAGTAGGCATGCTTGCTTACTGCTGACACACTACCACTTGATTATTACTTGGAGGTAAAGTCTTCTAGAAATTTTCTGGCTGGTCTTGTTGCAGTCTTCTGATCTCAGCCTCTTAAGTAGTTAGGATAACAGGTTTAAGTCACTTGCACCTGCCCTGAATTTCTTTATAAGAGTATTGACTTTCTTTCTATTGTTAAAATATCACCTGTGCCTAAAAGTGTAGATTTGATGTTTGTTTTTTAATTAGCACACAGTTGTACAAAGGCAGTTTCATTGTGATATTTCCACACATGCATAGAGTGTATCCAGATCAGCCCTACTCCCTTAATCTTTCTCCCCAATCCTTAAAACAATTGGAACAGATTTCATTTTCACAGATGTAATTAAGCTACCTGGATCATATTCATCTTCATTTACCCTCTTTGTTAGCACTCTTTCTCTCCCACTGGTACCCAATCCCCAATCTGAGCCTGTTTTACCTGATTTTTTTTTTTTTGCATGCCCGTGTATATGTTAATTCCACCAAGGGTACTGTATTTCAGAAGTGCATATGTTATATTTTATTCAGAATAACTATCTAGTGCTCCTCTTCCTCAGCTGTTCCCATCTCCTGTTTGTTAGTGTTTTTGTTTCTAAATGACATTCAAAGTAAGATAACAAAATTTGGGACTTTTGAAAAATAAAATACCCTTTCTCAAGATTGACATCGAGAACTACTCTTTATACAGTATTTGATATTATTTGAGGATTTTAAAAACCATTTTCAGTATGTGTGTGCGCATGCATACACACACAGAAGCGTATATATCCTCTTGTACCCTTTTGGCATTGCTGGTGTCCATCTTTGTTACACTGATCTGCCTGCAGATGATGCAGTAAGACCTGGTAATCTTACCCTGTAACTGTTTCTTATTTTTCTCCTCCTCTTTTCCACTTCCCTTTCTTACTACATACTCCCTTGTGCCCCCCTCCATTTTAGTTAAAGCAGCTGCCTCTTCATGCGGCTTTAAGTAAAATTACATTTTTCTGGAAATAGTTTCCTAAAGAGTAGTTATACTTAAGAGAATGTATCTTCTCTAGTACAGCTTTCCGTTAATGAGTCACCAAAAGTAGTGTGAATTTTATTTTTGAAAGAGATAAATACCATAAGCTTAGATATGTTAGAAATACCAGCTATATAAAAACCTACCAAAGTATGATCTGCTATCATCCTTGTTTTTAATCTCTCAGTAGGTTTTCTTAAACCTTCACATTATTTATTTTATTGACATATCTTCCTCTTACTAATTTAGCCATTGTTGTCATGAGAAAATGAAGAAATGTTTCTCCAGTGATACAGAAGTTAGCTTCTGAACACTTATAAATATTTAACTTAAATTATTATACTTAAAATAATATTTCAGCTTTAAAAAGTGCTGATTAAACTTTATCCCAGTGGCTCAGGCCTGTAATTCTAGCCGCTTAGGAGGCTGCAATTGGGTTAAAAAGGTACATTTCGTGGGCTTGAAAATATTACTGGAATGATTACAGAGATTTATTTTCTTTTGAAAATTCTGAATACTTAGTTGTAACCACCTTGCAGATCATCAGCTAACAAAATCTATAGTCTTGCCTGGTGCCAGTGGCTTACGCCTGTAATCCTATGTACTCAGGAGACTTGGATCTCAGGATTGTAGTTCAAAGCCAGCTTGGGCAGAAAAGGCTGTGAGACTCTTATCTCCAATTAACCACTCCCCAAAAAACTACAAGTGGATTTATGGCACAAGTGGTAGAATGCTAGTTTTGAGCAGAAAAGCTTAAGGACAATGCCTAGGCCCCGAATTCAAGCCCCAGGACCTTCACACATGCACATGTACACACATAAAGCATAGCATTAGCTAGGAACAAGATTTTGTCATAGCTAGCATATGTAATTCCATAGTTCAGATTTAGGTGGACTAATTTGGAAATCTTGTGATCTTTCCTATCTGATTATATTGCCATTGCTTCTGGTTAGAGTATGTTCTATAGAAGTATGCTTATGTTCAAAGTGTCTTCTCTGCCATTTTCTTGTTTATTTCTCCTTGCATTATTCCAGCTGTGGTTTCTTTGAAGAATCCACTAAATCATACACTGTGTGTGTGTGTATGTGTGTGTGAGATGGTGTAGCTAAAATTAGGTATGTCTATGTGTGTGTCTCTGTGTGTGTGTACTGGTCCTGGGTCTTGAACTCAAGGTCTGGGTGCTGTTCCTGAGCATTTTTGCTTAAGGCTATACCTACCCCTAGTGGCATGCCTTCACTTCCTGCTTTTTTTTGTTTTTGTTTTTTTTTCCTGGGTAGTTAGAAATAAAAGTCATGGTTTTGTCTGCCTGGGCTGGCTTCAAACCATGCTTCTCAGATCTCAGCCTCCTGAGTAGATAGGATTATAGGCATGAACCACCCAGTGCCCAGAGATAGTACTGCTTTTAAATACGCTTAACTTGTACTCACACCAATATGTTACTATATGGAATCTAACATGAGTGAAGGCTCCACATATGAACTCCTCCATATTGTCTCAAATGGGATGAATAAAATATGAACTTCCTAATATATGGAGATGGAGCAAGGGAAGAAGAGCAGGTCAGTTCATAAGTGAAATGTCTCTCCCTGTTGGGATATTTTATGTGTGTGCCCAATGTTGAAGGGCTGTCTTCTACAGAAGGAAGAACTGTGGCTCAGGTGGATTGTGAAATCCTGCAAAGGCCTGTTTGGAAAAGAAGGTATGTTGGAAATTCTCTTCAGTTGTACAACAAAGGTACTACAGAAAAGGCCCAAATATACAAATATACTAGAACTTTTCATTAACTACTTTCTTTTTTAGTGAAGTATCCATGCTTCATTTTTATCAAATACTCATTATCATTCTTGTTTATATTTGGTCTTTTTCTTTGATGAATACATAAATATACCAATATTGGATTCCTGCAATGAAATCTTTAGAATCTTTCATGCATGTGTTTAGTGATGTTAATAGATTGTTTCATCCAGCTAGTATTTTTGTATCTATCTTAACTAATTTCTATGACATCTGTAGAGTTTTTACATGCATTTTCAGGGAACTACAATTATTTTCCTAATTGTTAACATTTTACATAGCCACGGAAATACCTATTTAAATTTTTGACATAATTTATTACTAATTTCTAATTTAGTTTTAATAACAAAAATAGTAAATGTGAGTTTACTCCAAGCAAGAAAATGAATAATCTTTTCACCAGGCTTTGAAACTTCATGTGTTTCTTCGTTCTGTCACTGGTCAGAGGAATCTGTCATAGCTTGTCTTATCTTCATTTTCTTTGTGTCTTTCCCACTTACATATTTCTAAAAATTTGTTCAGTGCTTTTGAATGTTTATGACATTCATATGAATGAAATCAGTGGAATCCAATTCTACTTTTAATAGATTTGTTGTTGATAGCTATTTGTATGTATCAACATTAGCTTGTTAAATTGTTCTGCCCTATAGTACTTAAGTTGTGTAGCTGTGTATGTTGCTTCTTGATTTTTTTTCTATGGTATATGCCTAAGAGTAGAATTGCTGTATTACGAAGTATTTTCTTTTTCTTTTTCTGTGCTGGTGCTGGTGCTTTCTCAAAACATGGCCCTCCTTTAGCACTTTTTCTTGCACTTCCACCTCTGGCTTTTTGCTGATTTATTGAAGATAGAAGTCTCTGAGATTTGTCTGCTTGGGCTGTCTTGAAGTCAGGATCCGATCTAGGATTATAGAAATGCATGAGCCATGGGCACCTGGCTTACAGAAAATTCTTTGTTTTCTTCTGTATTCAACATACCTATTTTGTTAATGTTTTTATTGCCCAATGGTGATTTGGAAAATAATGATACTAATTTTTCTGTTAAATACCTCGAAAAAATTAGAGGCATAGCAGAGAACAAATTTCCTTTAATATTAATAGAGAGAATATAAACTCACCATGATCTCGTTTCTAATATAAGATAGTAGTTTCAGTTCTTTTTAATGACTTCTTTTTTTCTATGTTTGTGGAAATTTTCTTGAACTTCATAATAGGAATACCATTTTCCAATTATATTGGTAGTTTCACATTTTTATATTCTCTTTTTGTAGTTGCCGATAGCATTTGCATTCTCTTCTATAATTCACAAGGTGTTGTTGAAAGCATCTGAGTTTAGTTTCCATGCCCATTCTGTCATTTCTGCTTTGTAACATCCCTCAACCTTTAAAATTCTCCAACTATATCAAGTTGTAATTGAGAAAATACTATGATTTTAAGCTATATAATTGTTGTTTTGATATGATACATGTGTTCTTTGAAATGATTACCAAGATTAAGTTTGTTAGCATATCTGTCACTATATCTAGTGACCCTTTTTGTTTTGTGGTGGCAACATTTCAGCCAATTCCAAGTATACATTTGAGTATTGCTAATTGTAATCACCGTGTTTTATACCAAATCCTCTGAATTTATTTACCCTTTATTTATTATTTATTGCACCCTTTGTCCAATACCTTTTTTCCACAGCCTCTTGTCTTTGGTAGCAATCATTTTTCTTTCTTTTTGTTAGCTTTTATTTATCAAAGAGTACTGTGTATGCATAGTCTGAAAGTTATATGACGTTTTTGAGTATTCTCATATTTAATAATGAATTATCTTAGATGAGAAATATAGCTGGGCAGGGAGTTATCGTGAGAAAGTTTTTTCCTCCAGAAAACTTCTTTCCTCCTTTTCTTCTAGACTTGTATTTGTTCTTTATTTTCTCTTAGTTCAAAGAGAAGTCAGACTCTTATTCAGATATTCTGTGTAACTTTTAGGGTCAGTTACAGGAATTATTTTCTTGTTTCTGAAACTAAATTGCTCATACGAGTGTTTTTGCCTTTCATTGTTTCCTAATGGTCCATGCACCCGACATCATAGTCCCTGGGAGCTTCCGTGTGTGTGTGTGTGTGTGTGTGTGTGTATGTACGTACGTACGTACATACATATATATACACATACACACATTAAGCTTTTTGTGTGAAGATCTTCCTGTTTATCAATAATCATGGCTTCCCAGTTATTCTGCTCTCTCAAGACTATCAGTTCGTAGATTTTCTTCCTATGTTTACGCACCATTTGTCATATGTATCTTGTCTTCATTTTTGTCTACCAGTTGTTTTCATTAGTTTTTTTTCCTCTTTTTTTACAGACTAGTTTCTCAAATTTACCTTGTACTTGACCAGTGTGCCTTTGAATATATTGTTCAACCTAATTTTTATGTTCTCTCTTTCTTTTTCTCTCTCTGTCTTTTGGCCAGTCCTGGGGCTTGAACGTAGGGCATGAGCACTGTCCCTGGCTTTTTTTTTTTTTTTTTTTGGCCAGTCCTGGGCCTTGGACTCAGGGCCTGAGCACCGTCCCTGGCTTCTTCCCGCTCAAGGCTAGCACTCTGCCACCTGAGCCACAGTGACCCTTCTAGCCATTTTCCATATATGTGGTGCTGGGGAATCGAACCGAGAGCTTCATGTGTAGGAGGCAAGCACTCTTGCCACTAGGCCATATTCCCAGTCCCCTGGCTTTCTTTTGCTCAAGACTAGCACTCTATAAGTTGAGCCACAGTGCCACTTCCAGTTGTTTTTTTGTTTTGTTTTGTTTTTTCTGTTTATGTGGTGCTGGGGAATCAAACCCAGGGTTTCATGCATGCTAGGCAAGCATTCTACCATTAAGCCACATTCTGTTCTCTTCTTATGGACAATCTTGGCATACAAGTTTTACCTTTGTGGTTTTCAAGCCATTATACTTGATTTTGTGCCTGGTATTTAATCTCTTTTTAAATTAAAATTGTTATTATAAAGGTGATATATAGAGTGGTTAAAGTTACATAAGTCAGTACATTTCTTTTTTGACAATGTCACCTTTTCCCTTGCTTTTTCCCAGCTGGTATTTAATCTTTTTTAAAAATTACATTTTATTGACAAGGTGTTGTGCACAGGGGGTACAGTTACATAATAAGGCAGTGAATACATTTCTTGTGATATCTTACACCCTCATTTTTCTTTCCCTTCCCTAGATTGGTATTTAATCTTGAAATTGCTCCCATCGTATTAGTAGCAGTCCCTCTGATGCCTAACATTGATTGTCAACTTGATTGAATTGAGAAACATTTAGGAGATTAGTAATATGCAACTCTGATTGTATTTGTGAGGTTGTTTCCAGATAGGACAAATTAAGGGATGTAGTCTCTACCTGAATGTGAGTATTACTACCCTAGATATTAGAGATTAGCATGGAACCAAAAGAAAAAAGAAAGTATACTTCTTTGCATCCTGGATACCATGAGGGGAACAGAATTCTTCCTCTCAGCCATCCTTCCATAGTATTTCTGCCTTGCCATGGCTTAAAGGCAATACTTGAAATCCCTGAAATAGCCACAGTAAATCTTAGCTTCTTTATGTTGTTAGGTATTTGCACAGTAATAAAAAGACTTAACACAGGAAGTGGCTCTGAGCTAAAGAGCTCAGGGACTGCGCCCAGGCCCAGAGTTCAAGCCCCACAACTGACCCCCCAAAAAAAGTCTAAGACAGTATCCTTTACTTAATGATACTATTCTTTATATACTAATGATTCTCATAGTTTCTCCACTGCTTGGAGTCTTTTGGCTTATTTTGTCAAAAAAGGTACAAGGTAAAGTTTATAAGGCTTTGCTTCTTTGGCACACCATTTGTTTAACCCCAAGTAGTCATCACTGGGTTCTGTTATGAGATACCTTCACATAATCAAAGGTGATTGGTTGAAGTAAGATAGAATGCACTGATACCTGTTGGTAGGTACTATTGCACTAGTCCTATTTTTGCATATAGGCTTGAAATTTGCAAAATAAAATTACTTATAGTTTTCCAAGTGTTTGGCAACAAAGGAAAAATTCTTTGAATTATACTGCAATAAGAGAATGTACCTTACATAAGGTCCATCAAATATTATATATTATATAATAACACAAATTATATAAGTATAATTGATATGAACTTATTATATAATAAAGTAAATTTACTGTGGATTTGTGAAATTTAAAAAGAAAACCCATCATATTGACAATGATGCCAAGTCTTTTGCATCCTAATCTATTTTTTGTTAATATTTTAGATATTGTAAGAGGTATGTTACATTTTTCCAACAGCGCATATGTTTGATGCTAGTTTAAATGAGTTCATTGTATTGTTCATATTTAAGCTTGTTTGTTCATAGTTACGCTTGTTAAGTTTACTGTTTTGAGGATCAAATTCAAGGCCTTGGATATGCTAGGCAAGTGCTTTCTACCATTGAACTACAACCTTGTCACTCTTAATTAAGCTTTTTAATTAAACAGTGACATTGGATTCTCTATTATTCATTACCCTTTCTTAAAAAAAACAAAAAACTTTTTTGCCAGTCCTGGGCCTTGAATTCGGGGCCTGAGCACTGCCCCTGGCTTCTTTTTGCTCAAGGCTAGCACTCTGCCACTTGAGGCACAGGGCCACTTTTCTGGCTTTTCCTGTATATGTGGTGCTGAGGAATCGAACCCAGGGCTTCATGCATGCTAGGAAGGCACTCTACCACTAAGCCACATTCCTAGCCCCTTCATTACCTTTTAATATTTCTGCTTTCCTGTAAGTCTTAAAATATGGTATATAGCTGGGTACTGATGGTTCATGCTTGTAATCCTAGCTACTTAGGAGGCTGAGATTTCAGGATTGCAATCAAAGCTAGGCCAGACAAGAAAGTCCATGAAACTCTTCGTCTCCAGTCAGTAGCAGAAAGCCAGGAGTGGAGTTGTGGCTCACTCAGATGACAGAGTGCCAGCCTTGAGTGAAAAGGCTGAAGGAAAGTGCACAGGCTCTGAATTCAAGCCTTGGTCAAAAAAATAAAAATAAAAGTATGGTATAGAGTATGTCAGATTGAAGAGAAAGATATAATCGGTTGCCCCTAAATGTCTTCCTGTTGATGAGTCAGCAATCCTAGCTTTCTTTTGCCTGGTGACACTTTTATTGTCATCTATGGCTTCTAGTTTAACAGACTTACATATGCCATATACTAAGAAGATTACTATAGACGCTCAATAAATAAATACTTACTTGATTAATATGTTAACTGTTCTGAGTGATTCCATTGACTTTGAGGAGAAAGAGATGTGCACTCTAGCTGTGGCAGTTTAGTGAATGAGCACAATAATATGTTGGTATATTAACTCAAAATCAAGGTAGAGAATTAAGTCAGAGGACTCAGACATTTAAGTGTAACTGTGTTTTAACTGTGTTTTTGTCTTTCAACACTTTGAGTTTTGAGAAGCATAACTAAAAAATAAAATAGATTTATTTATTGATAGGACAGGAAATCACAAAAACTTGGTGAATTTCAGGTGAAACTATTTAATAAATGGCAATAATCACAACTAATTCTTAGGCCAGTTTGTTTTTGGAAAGGAATTTCCAAAAATTTCCCTATACCATAAATTTCTGAAGATTGTAATTGTGCAAAGCATCTGTTCAGGGGAATAATATCTGGATATCACCAGGGACTGGAATTTTTAAATCTTATATAGATATGTCAATCATACAGGTTTTTAATGTGTCAAATAATAGATACTGTTTGGTTTAGGTATGTAGTATTTGTACTGCTTGTCAATGTGCTTCATATTGCTTATATGACATTTCGGGTGTTTTGAGAGGAGAGAAAAGTTCATATTTAAAGTTCCTTTTTGGGCTGGGAATATGGCCTAGTGGCAAAAGTGTTTGCCTTAAAGTTCCTTTTTACTAGTAATATTGTTTTCTTAAATATAATGAAAAATATAGAAATGTTATATCTACTTTGCTCAGTTGTGAGCAAGAAGTTTTTTAGTTATAAGATTTTTGTTGTTTTTAAGTAGTCCTAGTGTTTTGAGATCAGTCTCACACTTGCTAGACAGGAACTCTACTGCTGAGCCATGCTGTAAGTACCGCTTTTTGCCAGTTATTTGTGAGATAGGTTCTTGGCTTCCTGTCTAGGGGTGTGCCTATACAGTGATTTCTAGTCCTTACTGGGTAACAAGTACACACAAGCATACCCAGCTTCTTCCTGTTGAGGTTGAGTCTTGAACACTGGTCTAACCTGGTCTGGCCTAGACCTACAGTCTTCCTGATCTCAGACTCTCATATTACATAAGATGTTAGAAGGTACCTTGCTACTGACTGAGAAAAAGGTCTTGTGAACTTTCTTCCTGGGCTGGCCTTAAACTGCAATTCTCCCATTTTCAGCCTTCCAAATAGCTAGGATTATAGGTATGAACCACTGGCACCCAGCTTGATTTTAAAATGTACCAACCTTCATTGTTCCTTGATATAATTGGTTAACAGTTATTTCATGATGATTATCTTTAGTTTGTTTTTAACCATACATCTACATCAATTGTAAAATACCAGCCTGCCTAGAAATCTCTCAGTTCAGTTGTCTAAGTGATTTGCTGTGACGTAAACTATATTTCATTTACATAAAAGATGGTAGGTGACATTAGGGTATGAATTTGGTGTTTTAATTCTAACTAATACTAGTATTGATCATATTCAGTAATGGCAATACAGTAAGAGATACAGGAAATATCTTTAAATTGGCCAAAATATATTAGGCACACTTAAGTTTTAAAAAGAAATGGCAACATTAGTACCATTTTTAGTGCCTTTGAAGAAAACACTCAGTTAAATGTGTAGACGTGGCATGATTTGTGATTGCAAAAACAAAACTGATATTAGCCTACATGGATGTCAGTAAATGAGTTACTTAAACTAATATGTCAATAGGATCAAATTCTGTACTACTGAAAAAGCATGAGTTAGAAAAGTATTTACTGACATGTTTATATCTCTAGAATACTGAAATAATGTAAATGAACTGGTTAAGAGTCCAGAGGAATCAGTCTTCTAATATTCACTTGGATTTTTTAAATTTAATTTAATTTTTATATTATTATTATTATTGATTGTGGGGCTTGAACTCCGGGCCCAGGCATTGTCCCTAATCTCTTCAGCTCAAGGCTAACACTCTACCACTTGAGCCACAATGCTATTTCCAGTTTTCCAGTTGTTAGAGATAAGAGTCTTCCGGACTTTCCTGCCCGGGCTGGCTCTTGAACCATGATCCTCAGATCTTAGCCTCCTGCATAACTAGAACTAGAGGTGTGAGCCACAGTGACTACATATAATAAAAGAAAATAGCAATAAACAATAAACTGCTGTTCTTCTACAAGTAGTTACATTTTGATATTCTGAAAGGATAAATTGTTTTTTAGAGCCATTGTGTTGATTTTTACCGCAATATTACTAATAAAGTGAAGTTACTGATCCACTACCAAATTCAATTTCTGATATTTTTATAATAATAAAATAGAAATCTGGTAGGAGCTAAAGATTAAGTCATATACTTGCTTATAAATTATTGTTGTGCTGTTTTTCTATTTCAGTTATCTAGAAAAGTATGAAAAAGTTCATCATTTTGGGGAAGATGATGATGAAGTACCACCAGGCAACCCAAAGCCACAGCTTCCTATCGGTGCAATTCCATCTTCCTACAATTACCAGCAACACAGTGTGTCAGGTAATTATCATGGGACAGTCTCTAGACATAAAAGAATACTACAGGAACTTGACTAATACATCTAACAAACATTGGCATCTAAGTGTTATCTGAACCCTATCACAGATTTTTTTAGAATTTTAGTTGAAGAAATTTTTAGACTTGCAAATACCTATACTTTCACAGTTTCTTCCTTACAGAAATGTTTTTTCTTGTTTTCCAATCATCAGTTTATTCAAGTTGTTTAAGACTAGGAAACCAGGGTCAGATACAATGGCTCTCACCTAGAATCTTAGCTACTTGTGAGGATTGAGGTTCCAGGCCAGTCCCGGCAAAAGTTAGTGAGGCCCTTATCCAACGACAGTAAGAAGTGCTGGGTACCACTGGCACTCAACTATGAGGGGAATTTAAGTATTATGATCACAGTCCAGGCTGGGTCTGGCACAAAATGACAGACAATACTTGAAAAACACTAAAAACCAAATGATCTAAGAGTGTGGCTCAAGATGCTGAGTTCAAACCCCTGTACCACACACACACACACACAAAATAATTTTTTTTAAAAAGGGAAGCCAACTTCATAGTGAGTTCAAGGCCATCCTGAGCTACATACAGAGACCCTGTCTCAAAACATGGGGGAATAATAGGAAGAGGTAAAGGCAGGAGGGAGGGGAAATAGAAGGGACACTAAGAAGAAGGAAGAACCAGAGAAACCAAGAAGCTTCAAAACAGTCTACTAATAAGATGGCTAACACTAGAATACTCAGAAACGTTCCTAGTTTTTGATAACTATCCTACCAAGGAAAAAAATTTTTTTTCACTAAGCTACAGTTGTTCTGAGTTAAGAAAAAAATAAAAAGCTGAACTTGAATTGCACAGTCAACATGAAGTTGAGATTTGTGGAAAAGTGGTGAGAGTTAGTTTGTAATAGCTCCGTGGTTGATGGAATGACCTGGAAGCCTGATCTAAGGAAGTAATGCATCTGTATGTTTCATCAGTCAACATTTGGGCTAAAAAAAGAAGGAATTTCTTAAGGATATGTCCTTTATAAAAATTGCACTTAGTCTACATATTTGTTACTATTTTTCACCGATACCAATACCAATCCTTAGGATTAAGTTGTCTTATTTGTTCCATTCTTAAAAATTCTTCTGTGTTATTTTCACATTCTGTTTTCAAAGTTTCTTTTATGTTGAATTTTAATTCATATTTCTTCCCCCGTTAATGACTAAAGAAATAGAATCTTCTTTTAAAATCTGGGATCTCCATTTGAAGCAGCTTTACCTGATGCTGTTTTAAATAATTGGGTTAGGAGAAGCAGGGAGTGCAAACCAAACCTAACTTTGCTTTTATGGATAGTTATTACTACAAGTCACTGTGTAGAAAAGCATGCTAATAGTTTTAGCAGATAAACTCAAATGAAGCAACTTGTTAGGTGATATGTTCTCTTTTCCTAGAGAGAAAATAGCTATTACCTAATTCAGAGAGGTTATAGAAGATATTTTACATTGAGTGAGATATTGTACTGATGACCTTGAAAAACCTTTCAGCTTTATAGGAATAAATGATGTAATTTCTCTATTACAATAAATAGAAATTGGTGTCTGCTACTATATCTCCCCAAATCTCCTTTTGCTCTACTTGGTCTTCTTAAGGGGGGAAAATAAATAAAAGCATTGAAGATGTGTTTGCTCTCCTTCTTGGTTACAACTGATTTTCCTAAAGAAGATGTGAAGTATGTTTGGTATTTCAGAAGCCTATAACAAAACTCACTCATATAACTATACCAGTTAATGAAATGATAGACATGCTTAGCATATTATATCAGCTTTTTGTTTGTTGTTTTGCTTTGTTTTGTTTTGATAGTACATGGAACCAAACACAGAGCCATGTACTAGCTAGCACTTAAACCACAGCTCCAGACAATTTTTGCATTGGTTATTTTGAAGATAGGGCCTTGATTTATCCTGGGCTGGCCTGAGCTGTGATCCTCCACTTGCATCCCAGTGTTGTTGGGAAGATAAGCGGACACAACCTCAGCCATTGAACGTCATCAGTAGTTGGCATAATAGGCACATGCCACTGAGCCCAGCCATTGGTTAAGATGAATTCTGAAGAACTATATTTTTGCCCAGGCTGGCTTCCATCATTACCTCCCAAGTATCTAGGATTACAGGCTTGAGCCACTGATCCTGACACAGCTCTTCTTAGCTAAGCTGTGAGAAGTCTGGTTTGTTTTAAAGAAAATCTGAACAATTAAGTAATGTGTATCATATTTGACCAAGTCAAGATTTAGGTTGGGGCTGGGGATATGGCCTAGTGGCAAGAGTGCCTGCCTCATATACATGAGGTCCTGGGTTCAATTCCCCAGCACCACATATACAGAAAATGGCCAGAAGTGGCGCTGTGGCTCAAGTGGCAGAGTGCTAGCCTTGAGCAAAAACAAGCCAGGGACAGTGCTCAGGCCCAGAGTCCAAGCCCCAGGACTGGCCAAAACAAACAAACAAACAAACAAGTCAAGATTTAGGGGTTCATAAAGAGATAATTGTTGGGAAACGTCAGATTGTAGAATATACAACCTGAAAAGATAGTAGTTCTGAATAATATTAGCATTTATGAATTTATATGTTTGTTTCATTTACCTGCAAAGAGCAATAACAGTGTCACAGTATTTTTCAAATTAATGTAATATCTGATATATAACACAAATCTTGCATTGATGATACTTTTCAAGTGTCATTAAGGAAAATGATTAAGCTTCTTAGGCTTCCTTGCATATCTGTAATTGTGTGTGTTCTAAATAAATGTTACAGGCTGGAGATATGGCTTAGTGGTAGAGTGCTTGCCTTGCATACCTGCATCCCTGGGTTCAATTCCTCAGTACCACATAAACAGAAAAAGCCAGAAGTGACGCTGTGGCTCAAGTGGTAGAGTACTAGCCTTGAGCAAAAAGAAGCCAGGGACAGTGCTCAGGCCCTGAGTCCAATACCTGATTTGTGCCTGCATTTTTATTATACAATCATATTCCCATTTTCATTTGAGTACATCTGTTTGACTAAATATTTACCTAGGTATACTTGTTAAGAAGCTATTCTAAAATACTCTTAAAAGATTTTGAAAGGGAGTACAATAAATTTTATTTGGCAACATTTCTACAATACTTGGTTTAATCTGCAATTCTACTATATTTCTCATAATAGAATATCACAGAACTAAATACATGTGGATCTGAATTTTCCTGAGGATATTAACTATGTAGTTTGTGTGTTTATTTGTGCCTGTGTGTGTGTACACGTGTGTGTGTGTGTTTGTGTGCCACTACTGGGGCTTGTACTCTGAGAGCCTCTTGCTTGGCTTTTTATGCTCATGGCTGGTTCTCTACCACTTAAACCATGCCTCTAATTCTAGCATTTTGCTGGTAGTTGGACTTTGAATTACAGTCCTCAGATCCCAAAGTTTTTAGTAGTTAGAATTACAAGCATAAGCCACCCCTACTCTGCTAGATAAAATGGCAAAAAAGAAACAGTGAGCACCTTTTTGCTTAGATCTTTGGGATAAATCATCACTGACATGAATATTTTATGTGCATTCAGGTCAGTGGCTCATACTTGGTATGAGCCACTTACTTGCTCAAGAACCTGAGATCTGGAGGATTCCAGTATGAAGCCAGCCTGGGCAAAAATGTACAAGACTCCACCTCCAATTAACTACTAAAAAGTTGAGCTGAAAATGTAGCTCAAAAGGTATAGCCTCAGCTATGACCAAGCAAACTAAGCAATCATGTGGCCCTCAGTTCAAACCCTGGTATCAGCAAAAGCCAAGAAACAAATAAATGTGTATGTATGACTGTATAGGTATGTGATATGTGTTATTTACAGTATCCTTTAAAAATTGTGAAAGTCAAAATTGACAAATAGTTATTGATCATTGAAATTAATAAATCCTGAAGCTCAGGAGCTAATCATGCTTATAATGATCCTTAATCCTAATCCAGTCATTTTAATACCAATATTAAAAGCCTAACAGACATTTGGACTATAGTAGCCATTGCCAATATCAATAAAAACTGCTGTAGAAAGCCTCCTATAAACAGCATTCCATGGGGCTGGGAAGGTGGCTTAGCGGTAGAGTGCTTGCCTAGCACGCACAAAGCCCTGGGTTGGATTCCTCAGTACCACATAAACAGAAAAAGCTGGAAGTGGTGCTGTAGCTCAAGTGGCAGAGTGCTAGCCTTGCGCAAGAAGAATCCAGGGACAGTGCTCAGGCCCCGAGTCCAAACACCAGGACTGGCAAAAACAAAAAAACAGCATTCCAGGAGCAGTGCTCCCTACTCTAAACTGAAATCAAGGATCAAATGTTGCACCACAGTCTTGTCAGCAGCAAATCATGAATGTTGACAATAAGATTCTGATAGAACATTATAGCATTTAGATTTTGTCTCCTTGGAGAAAGGAGAACTTGATTCGATATATTGCCTAGTCTAATCTTGAACTCCTGGCTAAAGTGATTCTCTTGTGGCAGCCTCCTGAACAACTGTGTGATAGGTGCACAATACTGTGTCTGGCTTGGTCTTAAAAGCCTGTGAAGATTTTCCTGTGCATCGTCTTATGAAAATGTAAATAACTGTAGGGCATTTTACATTTCCTTGTATGTTTATAAACAAAGTCCTTTAGATTAGAATATAACTATCACTAGTTATCCAGGAATAGCATATAGAACGATTCTGATTGTACTGAAGCTTTTGGACTGTGACAGACTTTGAATATGGATTCCAAGTTTATTTTTATTCAAAAGACTTGCCTCAAAGATATGTTAATCTAAAATAAAATTGTTACTTTTGTTGGCATTCTTAAACATCTGTTAACTTTTTCATATTTACTTGATGAGAAGTTTAATTTGTCACTTTCATAAAAACAAGCAATATATTCTTACTGTCCATTAACTATTGTGAAGAACTCACATCATAGTAATTTATAATAACTTTGTAACATTTTCACCACTGTGTTATTGGAGACACTTCTTAAATATTTTAGAACTGAAGGAGGTGTTTGTTCAAATAAATTTTGTTATTACACAGAGGGTAGATGTGCATACCTGTCGTCCCAGCACTCAGAAGGCTGAAGCAGAATTCCAAGCTTTAAGTTTGCCTGGACTACATAGTGAAATGCAGAAATCCGAATACAAAACATTTGTGTTGGGAAATGAAATATGATGTGTTGTAGCAATACATTTTTACTTTTCATTTAAAGAGGCTTGGGGTTCTGTTTTTTAGGGGTTTTGTTATTGTTTTGGGGGCTTTTAAAACATTTAGGAGTTTTCTAAGTCTTGTTTGCTTGCCTCTTACCTAGTTACAGCTTAATTTGAAAATATACTCAGTGTACATACTGCCTTAATTATGTTGCAGAATTCTAGAAATAGCATATACATGTATATGTTAAGAGTTTTATATTAGTTTTTGGTCCTCCCCCCCGCCCCCAAGTCCTGGGGCTTGAACTCAGGGCCTGGTACTGTCTCTGGCTTTTGCTCAAGGCTAGCACTCTACCACTTGAGCCATAGCACCTCTTCCGGCCTCTTCTGTTTATGTGGTGCTGAGGAATCAAACCCAGGGCTTCGTGCATGCTAGGCAAGCAAGCACTCTACTACCAAGTCACATTCCCAGCCCAGTCTTTGTGTTTTATAAGTACATCTTTTTCTACCTTTCATACTTTTTAAGTGTTTGTTTGCTTGTTTTTAAAATCAGTTCTACAGGAAATCTTACTTTTAGAATGGACATTTTTAGGGCACAAAAATGTCAACCATAAAAGTTTACAAATTGGATTAGCATATTTCTTAAAATAATAAGCTGCTGACTGAGAAAATGTAAAGTTAATAATAGGTAAATGATTTATATTGAAAAACTTTATGATATTAAGTTCTGGCAAAATGGGGAATAAGACTGTACATTAGAGATGAAATGTAAGATATTATAGGCACTTTGGTGTGTAGTTTACAGTTTCTAGACAGTTAAGCATGTAACTTTTGTGTGACCCAGCAATACACTTCTAGGTATTTAACCAAGACTGATGAAAAAAGTGTCTCCCAACTATCTTATATGTGAATGCTTACAGGAACCTTACTTAAAAGTGTCCCAAACTAGAAACAGTCCAAATGGTGTATGTCTTTGGGATACATAAATAATGTTTGGAAAGGAATGGATTAGTGATTAATATATCATCGTGGATATGAATCTCAAAGGTATTTTGTTACATGAAGCAAGTGACACACAAAAATCCTTATATACTGTGTGTATCCACTTAGCACTTAAATGTAGGAACAGTAGTACAGTAAAGGATAAAGAATGGGATCTACTGTAGGGAAGCAAAAGAAACCTTAGGTGTGATGTAAATACTAGATAGCTGTGGTTGTGGTTAAAGGATATATATTCAGTAGACATGTGCTGTCTGTAAGGCTAATGATTCCAAGGAGATTGAGGAATATCTTCAAATACTTAAGATCCACAGAAGTCAAATCCAAAATTACTCAACTTTATCTCTACTGTATATACAGTATGTCTTAGTGTTTGTAATTTGAAATGTGCATTACTGTCACAAAATTACTTTTGTTCATATTAATATTGTTTTCCAAAAACTAGATATATACTCATTCTCTTTATCATGAATATGAAGAATGCTTGATCAGTTTTTTTTATTAGATCACATTGCCCCACCTCCTTCAAAGACAAACCTTCTTTTGGCAAATGTAGAAATTTCACTTTGTCATTTAAACTAGGTACATTAATTTTGGCCTTTCTTTTTGGTTACCAGTTTACTTTTTTTTCCTCCATTCTTTGATTGGTTGTGGGGCATGAACTTGGGGCCTGGGAGCTGTCCCTGAGCCCTTTTGCTCAAGGCTGGTGCTCTACCACTGTGAGCCACAGAGCCACTTCTGATTTTCTGGTAATTAACTAGAGGTAAGTCTTTCCTGCCTGTGCTAGCTTTGGATCTCAGATGTCAGCCTCCCAAGCAGCTAGGATTATAGGCATAAGCCACTGGCACCCAGCTTACCATTTTACTTTTGAGAAGCATTAACCACCACCACCACCACCCCCATAGAGCTCATATAGCAATTTCAACACAATTGCTGATAAACCAAGGGCTGACTGAAAGCTTCTCAGCATTAGCTGAGCCACACACTGCATGTGCAGGAATCTAAGCCTTTTATTTTTGAAATTTCTTTTGATTTATTTACTTTCATACTTGTGGAAAATGCATGTGATAACTATATGAATAAGGCAGGCTTACTACAGTTGTCAAAACTCAGAATTCTAAAACTAAAAAAATGGCTTTATTATTATTAATTATATTCCATTTGATCCAAATAGTATCTTGAAATATAAGCATAGAAGTGTAGTTTAAGAAAATTTAAAGTGATGCAATACTACTTTTACAATGTTCAAAAAGGTAAGTACATTTTGATATTGTAATACTTTTTAAAGTGTAATTTTAACAGTAAACCCAAAATATTGAGGAAATTGAACTGTCTTAACTTCTGCTTAGTTTATATTTTATTTAAAACAAGAGAAGGAAGGAAGGAAGGCAAGAGAAAAGAAAGAAAAGTTCTGTGTGTATTCATAAGCTCTTAACCATAAGTTTATCCTTTCTTTAAAATAATTATGTTTTCTTTCTTTGTTAGATTATCTGCGGCAAAGTTATGGGCTATCAATGGACTTTAATTCGCCAAATGACTATAATAAATTGGTGCTTTCACTGTTATCTGGACTCCCAAATGAAGTGGACTTTGCAATTAATGTATGCACTCTCCTATCAAATGAAAGCAAGCACGTCATGCAACTTGAAAAAGACCCTAAAATCATCACTTTATTACTTGCTAATGCCGGGGTATTTGATGACAGTAAGTTTTAGCTGAACATATTCTATAGAGTTGTTAATGTTTTTTCAATTTTTTAAGAAGAAAAATCCTTGTTTTTGTCAGTAAAATAGCATTGTTTGCCTTTCAGTATTAAGTACATCACTTAAGATAAATATGTGAGTTTGTAACTTTGTATGGTTAGCTTTTTAAGTCTAATAAGAAATGTCAACATACAAATCTTGATCTTAGCTTGGAGTGATATATGGATTTCCTGATATGGGAGAGATTCGTTCTCATAAAATTCAGATAAAATGTGCAATCTGGAAGAAACTACTTTTCTGAATTCCATTTGGACTGGTTAAATGTCAGTATTTTTTTTAACAGTATATTTACGGTCAAAGCTTCTGAAATCATGCTCCCATAATAATCAGAATAAAGTTTACCGAATGTTTCATATTCTTTTCTCTTTTAGGATTTACCAGTGGTTTTTTATAAATTGAATTGTTAATTTTCTATGAGGTTGTCTCTGAAACTTAGGTATTCTTCAGTAAGTAAATTGCTTAGTTGAGGCAGGCACCAGTGGCTGACACCTGTAATCCTAGCTACTCAGGAGGCTGAGATCTGAGGATATGGTTCAAAGCCAGCCCAAGCAGAAAAGTCTCCTTTAGACTCTGCTAGTGGAGCTGGGGCTCCAAGTATTAGAGCACTAACCTTGAGTAAAAGAGCTCAGGGACGAGTTCAAGCCCCATGACCAACAAAAAATAAAATAAAAAATAAATTACTCAGTTAGAAACAATATTTTTGATTAGAGACTTAGGAAATGTATTTTGAAATCATTTCTTGCTCATAATTTTTCTTTCTAAAATATGTTAGCTAAATGTAAAACTTCCCCTTGCATTCCAACCATCCACCTCCCCTCAATCCAATTGTAAACAAAAAAATTGATTATCTTTTCCAAGCAGAAGGAATTATCTTATCCTCCATGGGTAGCATCACATGTACTTGGTGAGAGCATGTATCAAAGCATTTAACACTTAAGGGTTTGATTGTTTTTATCTTTAAGTGGCAAAATGTTAGTCAATGAATTCTTTTCTCTGCAGGTTGATTTTTTTTCTTCAGACATACTTTTATTCCAGATTATCTAAAATAGAATTCTTTGAAATTTGCTATGTATTTATTTTATCTGAAAATAGTGTAAACAAAGGTAAAAAGTTAGTTTCTTGCACTGCCTGAAACTGTTTCTTTGGTTACGTGAAGGAACAAAGACCTGTTTCTGTTTGTAACCTTGAATGCCTAAATGTGTTGGATTTCTATCTCACTTTTGTAATCTTACATCACATTTTGTTTTAAACTTTCAAATATAGCTTCTAGCATTTAATGTAGAATTGAGTAGGAAAAAACTCACATTCCTTCTTAAACTAGAAGAATTTTAGTGAGATCATATTGTTTGGTCTTTCAATAAGTTACATTTGAATAAGTTTTACACCAATTTTTGTGTATTAAGGTATGACATTCCTTAGAAACCATTCATCTTATGAAACGATCACTTTTATATTTTGAAAAGAATTCTCTTTGGAGAATCTTCCTTAATGGAGATCTAAGTCATGGGAATTTCTTACAAAAAATGCCTTTTTGGCTGGGAATGTTTGCCTAGAATACATGAAGTCCTGGGTTTGATTCCTCAGTACAACATAAACAGAAAAAGCTGGAAGTGGCACTGTAGCTCAACTGGTAGAGCCCAGGGACAGTCCCCAGACTCTGAGTTCAAGCCCCTGGACTGACCAAAAAAAAAAGCCTTTTAAAAAAAAAGTATAAGCCCCATAATTATTTCTGAAATTAATCTGAAGACGTCTATGACAGCTTAGTAATCTAACAGCATTTACATCAGTTCTCCCTTTAGTATTCTTTTTCTCTACAAATGGAAACTAGTGTAGAGTAACGATAATCTCTTCTTTGTTCTTTGCTATCTGTATATCTGTATACCTTAAGAAAATGCATTGTGTTTTTCTAAAAGTTGTTTTTGTGTGTGTGATGGAGGATCAAACCAGGCTTTATATGTGCTGGGCAGTAGCTCTCCTACAAGCTGCCTTACCAGCCTAACTTGTACAATCTTAGTATATAGGAACAAAGATTTTTTTAAATCAAGAAATGAAAAAACATTACAAGAGTATTATTTACTGCAATCCATTACTAATCACTGCTATTTTGAAGAAATTTTTAGTGGACAAGATATATTAAAATTAGTTTTGCTGTTCTTCAAAGCTTCATTGTATTAAAATTAAAAGTGTTAATTGTATTTTACTATCTGTATTATTTATTCATTTAGCTTTAGGATCCTTTTCTACTGTATTTGGAGAAGAATGGAAAGAGAAGACTGATAGAGATTTTGTTAAGGTAATTCACATAAATTAAAATGCTGAACCATTAGTTTACATGTAGACAATCCAACAACATTAAACGGTTGCTCATTTTATGCACATGACCCTTTATCTTTTTATCTTTAACATAATCACACACATATCTATTCAGAGGTTATAATTAAATAGAAAAATTTTCATAACATCTAGTAACTAGTTAGGTTTTAGGTTAGAGATCTAATTCATATCTAACATGAATGAAATTCTTATTTAGGATAACATTATATTCTGTTTATAAAATAAATTTATTAACTTGTTGATATTTAATTTTTAAAACTTCTAAAAGATCTATAATAATAGCACTAGATATTAAATAATCCTATGGTTATCTGAAAATAAGTTTGAATATGTTTTATATTTTAGTGTGTATTTCAAAACTATACAATTCAGAAAGGAAATTAAGGTCCAAGTTTATCCTCAAATCCTCAAAAAATATGATTCTAAAAAATAATAAAAAGTCTACAGAATACCTGAGAATATAATTTTGAAAATCATTCATTTGTACATTTCAAAGTAGAAACTACCACAAATACTCAAACAGACCTTATTTAAACTTATGTGTCTCTAAACAATTGTAACTAATTGGTGTTCAAACAACATTTAAGGGTATAGTTTGTCATTTTATGGTAATAGAACATGAGTATTCAACAGAATTAGTCAATTGCATTTTAATTTTTTTCAAAAACGGATAGATGAATAACAAGTTGGATTACTTTCTGTTCCTTCTTTGTTAAGATTTCTGAACTTACCTCTGTTTCTTGAAATTAGCTCCCAGGAACACTGATACAAAAATCATATAGATTCATCACTTGACTCTTAAAAAGCAATTGCATTAAAATGTTGGTAGCTTTAGTGTAAATATGAGCTACAAGGGACTCGTAAGAAATAGTGTTACTAAATAATAATTTGTAGTGTCATTTTACCTAAAGAAACACACAATTGGAGTTTATATTCAAGAGTTCAACTATATACAAAACTATATATATATTTTTAATTTAATTTATTAATTGAACACAAATTTTTTTGACAAGGTGTTGTGCAAAAAGGGTACAGTTACATAGTAGGGCAGTGTGTACATTTCTTGTGATATCTTACGCCCTCTTTTTCTTTCCCTTCTCTAGGTCAGGTAGACATATATACAATATACAATGTATCAAGAACATATACAAAAGCCATGTGGCCAAGCCCAAGAAAATTCGCCTAGGGCTTTAAATGTAATGTCGATATTATAATGACAATATGTCAACAGTAGTCTTATATGAACGTACATACATAGCTTTTGAGCTATTGTATTCCACTGAGAGGTCGATTTTTGACCTTTATATGTTGAGTAGTTGTTTGGTTTTAGTTACACACTGTTGGGCCGCTGCCCCAATCCTGTGGGAAATACCATTTGACAAACAGTTTTTGGTTTCACAGACCTGGTCTCTACTGTCTCTCCGTCTCCCTTTCTTAATAGTCATATATCAGGGAGATCATGCCCCTTTGTTTTCTGTGTTCTAGGCTTGTCTCGCTCAACATTATTTGTTCGAGTTCTGACCATTTCCCTGCAAATAACAATATTTCACCATTCCTAATCGCTATGTAGTATTCCATTGTGTAAAGGTACCATATTTTTTGGATCCATTCATCTGTGGAGGGGCATCTGGGTTGTTTCCATATTTTGGCTATTGTGAATTGTGCCGCGATAAACATGGAAGTACAAATGTCTTTTTGATACCTTGGGACTTGCTGTTTAGGATAGATGCCTAGGAGTGGTATGGCTGTGTCATAGGGTAGGCCTATATTGAGCTTTTTGTGAAACCTCCATACTGTTCTCCAAAGTGGTTGTACTAATTTGCACTCTCACCAACAATGGAGAAGGGTTCCTCTTTCCCCGCACCCCCTCCAGCATTTGTTGTTGCCTGAGTTCAGAGTACAAAACTGTGTATATTAAACTTAAAAAAAAAAATCTTACATTAGATGAAGTAGGTTGTAGCTGGGTGCCAGTGGCTCACACCTATAATCCTAACTACTCAAAGGAGGCTGAGATCTGAGAATCCAGGCTCAAAGCCAGTCTGGGCAGGAAATCTGCGAGACTCCCTTATCTCTAGTTAACCACCAAAAGCTGGAAGTACAGGTGTCACTCTAAAAGGAGTATTTTGTGAAAATATTATTATTTTATTTTTTGTCAGGCCTGGGTCTTGAACTCGGGGTGGGTGTTGTTCCTGAGCTTTTGTGCTCAGTGCTAGTGCTGTACCACTTATGCCATAGCTCCACTTTCAGCTTTTTTGGTGGTAATTAGAGATAAGAATCTCATAGACTTTCCTACTCCAGCTGGTTTCAAACCTTGATCCTTAGATCTCAGCCTCCTGAGTAGCTTGGATTATAAGTATGAGCCACCTGTGCCTTTTATTATTTTTTTTAATAAAAAGCTAAATGGACTAGGTAATAAATTGTTCAGTAGTCTTCTTTACTCTTTATCTTCATACAAATTTGTTTTTGTTTTTACAAAATGAATAGTTCCATTATAAAATATTTTAAGCAGTGTAGAAGTCTAAAATATCTCTCCAAAAATATGCATGTTCATGAGTTGATACTACTTGAATTAATAGTCTTATACCTAGCAGTAATCTAATATATCCCCAATACTTGGGACACAGAAGCAGGAGGATTATTAGTTCAAAGTCATCTTGGGCTACAGAGTATGACATTGTATCAAAGAAACTATTGAATTAATAAATGTTCAAGGAAAAATGAATAAGATGTTTTGATAGCTCCAATATTTCATACTTCCATGTAAGTAATGAATATGCGCTATAGAACAGTTTTACTAGGATATATAGCAAACAGAAAAGCATTAAAGCCATCATTAAATATACCCACTCTGAAATCTACACTATGTATTTACAGACATGTTTTCTGAGTATATATCCCAGTTTTTTTTTTCCTCTATATATAATATTTAAAAGGCAAAGCTGTAATTTGAACTTCATTTAGTACTGGGATTAAGCCTTGGGCATACGAGGCCAGTACTGTACCACAGAGCCACACTCCTAGCCTTGAAATTTTATTTGTAATTTGCCTTTTTCACTGTGAGCTTTCCTTGTCATTCATAATCTTTAACATTTTAACAAGCATTTACTTTTATAACAGTTGTTTAATATTTCATGTAAGATGTATATATTAGAAATTTAGATTGTTTATAATTTTCCTATTTATAAATCTCTAGCTATGATGAAATACTTAGAGCTAAGTCTATATTGATAAATGATGTTTTTTCCTTTAAAATTTTGGAGTCAAGAGTAAATTTGCCAGGTGCCAGTGCTCACGCCTGTAATCCTAGCTACTCAGGAGGCTGAGATCGGAGGATTGTGGTTGGAAGCCAATCTGGGCAGGAAAGTCAATCAGCTACCAGAAAACTGGAAGTGGAGCAGTGAGTCAACTGGTAGAGCAAAATTGCTCAGGGATAGCACCCAAGTCCTGAATTCAAGCCTCATGACCAAAACAAAAACAAACCAAAGAAAGTATTGATTTTTTTTTAAGCATATCATGTTTTGTTTTGTTTTTTATGTATTGGGGTTTTGATTTAGTGCCTGTGCTGGCTAGGCTGGTGTGGTTCTGCCAAGCCACTCTTTTAGTCCTGTTTTCCACTGATTGTTTTTAGGCTAGGGTTTTGCTTCCTGCCTGGGTACTTGTCAGAGAGAGCACTGTCTGTCTATTTGAGGCTTCTTGTTCTCACAAGGATTTCCAGATTGCACCACTGAGTGTTGCTCCATGGAGACAGTCTTACAGACTTTATTGCTCAGGCTGGCTTGGCACTGGAATCCTCCCAATCTTAGCCTCTCCTAAAGTCTGGGATGACAGACAGGCACTACTATACCCAATTATGAGTTGAGAAGAGGAATCTCATACTTCCCTGCCTGGGTTGGCCTGGAACCCTGTTCCTCCTGTTCTCAGCCTCCCAAGTATAGTGGGGACTCTAGGAATGGGTCACTAGTGCCCAGTTAAAAATTATTTTTCATTGTTACATACTAAATGAAATTTGTGTCCCACTAGGCCTAGGCCAACAAAAGTATAATTGACTAAGATTATGATTCTTTGCTGATAATGTCTGATTAAAATTACCCAAGTAATAGCTTAAATGCCTTTACTTTAGAAAAAAAATGATCTGAGTTATTTTACTTCATCATTCGTCTTTTAAAGCAATTTTCCACATTCTTTTATTTACCAAATATGTACTGAGCAGTTGCTGTGCACTAAAACTTTCCCAAACACTGGATAAACCATATCCTCACATTTTTTTTTTTTGGATCTTCTTTCTACTACAGTAAGCCAGAGAATAAAATTAAATGATATAATTTGAGAATTTTGTGAGTACTTTGAGAAGATAAAGCAGGGCAATGTGATGGTTATAAGACACACATTTATGGATCGAGTTTTCTCTCATGTAGAATCTAGACCTAAAAATGGACCTGGATGTAAAAGGGGAGTTGTTTTAATGGGGGGATGAGAGGATGGTGAGATGAAAGGATAAAAGTGATGGAAGAATATTATATTCAAGTTTGAAAATAGAGTAATACAACCGATTAAAATTTGTTTAGAAAACGTGGGGGTGTTGATGAGGGATTTAGAGCAAGAAGAGGCCCGTAAGTGACTACGGGGTATATGCTATCATTAGATCATGTGACCAAGGCTTTTCTGTAGGTAATTGCTGATGGCTTTTTTTGGTAGGTTTAAGTGATGATAAGAGGATGAATATTAAAGAAAGAAAAAGACCCTGTGTGGTAGGGGTAAGTCTAGTGGGAGATACACACCAATGCAAACTATGTTTTTGTAGCAGGATCCTAGTAAGCAAAAGGAAAAGTAGTAACACGCATGTGTGTGTGCATATACACATGCACACGTGCCTGTTGTAGATGTAAATGTGTAGTTAGAAAAATTCTGGTTAATACCCCCAACACATATTAATCATATTGTTGGATTAAAAAATATGCTTCAGAATATATACATTGAAATTTTCAACTTAGCTTCCTGAGTCTTCTCAGTAAAAATTTTAATAAAAGTTTCCCCATACATAGAAAATTATTCAAAAGTTTACAGAATGGAAGTACCAGTGTAATCATTGTCCAAATGAAGAACAAGCATTACTAATGCCCTAGTCATACATCCTTTGGATTTCTTCTTTCTTCACCTGTTAGCTTTCCTTTTCCATGCTACCTCTGCCACTTGTGAAGAACTGCACCATTTTGTTTCAAGTATTTGTACTTAGTTTGTCCCTGTTGTAGTATATTATATAACAGTATGGTGAGACATATGGGAAGACATTAAGAATCTGGTTATTCCCAGTTTGGAGACATAATTCTGCTATGAAAGGCTTTATATGTGTATTGTGGTAAATGTATGCATGCATTTCTATAGGGTGATAGACCTAGGAGTGTATATCCAGTATTAGTAGATAATGCCAAACAGGTTTCAAAGTGCTTATACAATCTCAACAACAGTTTCTCTGTGTTTGAATTGCTCACAGTTGCCAGTGTTTTATTAGTCATTCCAGTGGATACAGTGTTAAAGCACCTTGGTTTTTTTCCCTAGTCAGTTATTAAAAAGCAAAATTTGCCTTTGGCTTTTGGGTATATTCTCTTGGTCCTGCCTTGTTTTTGCCTTTTTATAAAAAAGATTGTTTGTTACTGATCTGTAGTTGCTTTTCTGATTGTAGTGTTTTTCGATAAAAATACTATGTGTATGTGTGCACACATACATGTTTGCACCTATGTTGGGAATTGGGCCTTATGCTCTCAGCTCTGTTTTTTCTTACTGCTGGCCCTCTACCACTTGAAACATGCCTCTACCTCCTGTTTTTTGCTGGTTAATTGGAGATAAGAGTTTCTCAGATTGTTTTCCTGGGTAATCCTCAGATTTCAGCCTCTTGAGTAACTAGGATTATAGGCATGAGCCACTGGTGCCTGCCAATATAAAATTTTTTAAAGACATGCATATTGTTTCTGTGGCTTTTAATTTTCTTATCTTTTTTTTTTTTTTTTTTTTGGCCAGTCCTAGGGCTTGGATTCAGGGCCTGAGCACTGTCCCTGGCTTCTTCTTGCTCAAGGCTAGCACTCTGCCACTTGAGCCACAGCGCCACTTCTGGCCATTTTCTGTATATGTGGTGCTGGGGAATTGAACCCAGGGCCTCATGTATACGAGGCAAGCACTCTTGCCACTAGGCCATATCCCCGGCCCTGAAAAAAGTTTTTATGACTTATAGTTTTGTCATAAATTTGTTGCTCTTCTATTATGGGTCTGCTTTTATAGTCTGTGTCATTGGTCAATTTGCCTATGTTAGAGCTTTAAAGTACCAAATTAACTAGGGAAAATACACCTTGTTATTTATAGCCAGTTGTTAAAGGTATTGTCTCTCTATTTTTATATCTACCTATAGTTTAAAACCTTGGAAAGCAGGCCTTTAAATCTAACTGTGGGCTAGGATGTAGCTCAGTGGCAAAGTGCTTGCCTAGCAAGTGCATTGTCCTGCATTTGATTCCCAGTACCAAAAAGAAAAATCACAAATCTAACTTGGTCCCATTCTTTTTTGCATATCTCATCTCCGTTCTGAGGATGTGTTCTTTCTATAGTATACCACGTCCTTAACTAGTTCTTTCATGGGGGCTATTTCATTGGAAACATTGTGCAGTTATTTTTAGACTTATTTTATTTCTAGATTGTAGGTTGTTGCTTTCTTGGATTAATATAACTCTGAAATTCCAAAATTGAACTTTATTTTACCCTTCATGTCTCTTGCACTGTCTTTTCATTTATTTTATTTCTAACCAGTCAGTTACCTTGACTTGTTATTTTTGCTCTCATTTCCAGTTGTGTCATGTGCCATAGGACCCGTTTATTATATTTTTATGTTACTGACCATGATTTAATTTATAGAAATTCTCTTGCTGTCTTCAAAATTTGTCCTTTTGTTTCTTCTTTTATGCTTTTTGATATTTTTGAATATGTATTAAATATATTTTGTATTTTAGGGCACCTTAATAAATTAATATGATTCAAGTTGTATATAGATGAAATAGGTGAGTATAAAATGTAAACATAAATACAGTATACAAATCTCAGCCTAATAATTCC
Organism: Perognathus longimembris pacificus; assembly: GCF_023159225.1. NCBI lineage: Eukaryota > Metazoa > Chordata > Mammalia > Rodentia > Heteromyidae > Perognathus > Perognathus longimembris. The sequence goes on along the minus strand of NC_063161.1, from coordinate 57,246,716 downwards.
AGTTACCTAAAGCTTTTGCAGCTAGCTAATTTTACTTACTGACCTGGTGAATTATTCCCTTGTAGTTCGTTAGTTAAGAATTTCATCAGGGCTGGGGATATGGCCTAGTGGCAAGAGTGTTTGCCCCGTATACATGAGGCCCTGGGTTCAATTCCCCAGCACCACATATACAGAAAACCGCCAGAAGTGGCGCTGTGGCTCAAGTGGCAGAGTGCTAGCCTTGAGCAAAAAGAAGCCAGGGACAGTGGACAGTGCTCAGGCCCTGAGTCCAAGCCCCAGGAATGCCCCCCCCCAAAAAAAAAGAAAGAATTTCATCAGAAAATTTTCCATGAGACTTTTATATATATATATAGTTAAAAGTTTATTTTTCTACTACTGTATTGCATTTGCCAGTCATTTATAGAAAATACTAGTCTAGAATGGTTATATTAATTTCTTCATTGATTTCTTTGGCCACTAGGGTAGTGCAATCAATCTTGTGGAGATTGAGAACAGATTGGTGGTGAACAGTTTAGGGAGTTGTTTGTAACTCAGAATTCAATCAACCCCTTCTCTTTCCCTTTCTGGTTGGATGTCTAATTTCCCACCTTATGAACTGACCTAAGGTCCTGTCATCTTTCTTCATCCTGACCTTTCCATCTGAGCCTTTTGGTTATAGAGCTATACAATTTCTTTCATGATACAAAATATATCTTTACATATGCAGTAATGACAGCAGGTGGGAGTTGATAGTATAATCATTGATTATATAAATTCAAGAACATATAAATATGTTGGACTAAATTATTGTCACCAGGTACCAGTTCCTCAAGCCCGTAGTCCTAGCTACTCAAAAGGCTGAGAGCCAGCCTGGGAGAGAATGTCTCTGAGACTCTGGCCTCAAATTAATTAATAAAAAGTCAGAAGTGGAGTTGTGGCTCCTGTGGTAGAGGCAATTTTCATTACAACTTACTTTAACATAGTATCTAATTTCCTTTTTAAATTTTATTTATTTATTTTTATTTTTTATTTTTTGCCAGTCCTGGGGCTTGAACTCAGGGCCTGAGCATTGTCCCTGGCTTCTTTTTGCTCAAGGCTATCACTCTACCACTTGAGCCACAGCGCCACTTCCTGCTTTTTCTACATATGTGGTGCTGAGGAATCGAAGCCAGGGTTTCATGTATGTGAGGCAAGCACTCTACCACTAAGCCATAGTCCCAGCCCCATGATTTCCTTTGTTGATATGTGAATTTAGAGAAGAAATTACTTCATTTCCAAAAATACTGAAGTTATTTGCATTTTTTCTTTGAATTTTATGATATTTCCAGAGAATATACTTTATAATTTAACCTTTTGAAAGGTTTTTCACCCTTTAATTTATAGGTTAGCATTGGTGGGAGTGTGTGTGTGTGTGTGTGTGTGTGTGTGTGTGTGTGTGTGTGTGTGTATTTGAAAAGAATATGTATTCTGAAGTTTGAGTAGCGATTCCTACGTGTCATTTGTGACGTTAATAATTTTACATCAATACTGTCATTTGTGGAGAATGTTATACTTAGTGCCCATTTTGATTGTGAATATGACTTCTTATGGGTCTATAAAAATTTAAATATTTTGAAACTGTTTACTCAGATATATTTCTTATATCTAATCTGATAAATTTATTATGAAGTGTCCTTGCCTACTTTTTTTCCATACTATTTATTAAAGATGTCATGTAATTGGCTCTTGTTTTCCTTTTCCCTAAAGAAGGCATTTTCTGCCTTTGAATCATTGTGTTTTACTCTGTACACTTTATGAAATTAATGATGTGGTTGAGTTTGGCTCTCAGCTCAAAATTTCCTAAAGATTTTGATTTTTGCCTCCATATTGACTGATACTTATCATGCATATAAAAGTTTTCACCTCACCAGGTGCCAGTGACTCCTGTGTGTAATCCTAGCTATTCAGTAAGCTGAGATCTGAGGATCACAGTTCCAAGCCAGACAAGGCAGAAAGTCCCTGTGAGATCAAAAAACAAAAAGCAAAACAAACAAACAAAAACCCCAAACAACAGGAATGGAGCTGTGGCACAAAGTGGTAGAATACTTGCCTTGAGCAAAAATTGCTCAGGGCTTGCACCCGGGCCCCAACCAAGTTCAAACCTTACAACCAACAAACAAAAAAGTAATTATTTTCAGTACATTAACTATGACATCTTATTCTTCATGTTTTACTGGCAAGAAATCAATTTTTCTATCTGGAGTATTTTCTGTGATTTCTTTAAAAAGTACCCCGTATTATTGATTTTAATTTCATTGTAATATACCTTATTGTGATTTTTATTGCTTGTCTACTTCGGGACTCTTTATTACCTTCTTGAAACCTATGGCTTGATATTTTACATGAAATTTGAAAGTATTTGGCAGTTTATTCTAAGGTTTTCCTTCCCCCCTTATTTTTACTATATTTATACACCTATTAGATCAAAATATTACTGCACAGGGCACTGATGTTCTCTCTTCATTGATATTGAATCTTTTTTTTCCCAGTCTTGGGTTTGAACTCAGGGCCTGAGCACTGTCCCTGGCTTCTTTTTACTCAAGACTAGCATTCTAAGGGCTGGGGATATGGCCTAGTGGCAAGAGTGCTTGCCTCGTATACATGAGGCCCTGGGTTCGATTCCTCAGCACCACATATACAGAAAATGGCCAGAAGTGGCGCTGTGGCTCAAGTGGCAGAGTGCTAGCCTTGAGCAAAAAGAAGCCAGGGACAGTGCTCAGGCCCTGAGTTCACAGCCTAGGACTAGCCTCCCCCCCCCCCCCCAAAAAAAAAAAAAAAGACTAGCACTCTACCACTTCAGCCACAGCGCCACTTCTGGCTTTTTTCTGTTTATGTGGTGCTGAGGAATCAAACCCAGGGTTTCATGTATGGGAAGCAAGCACTCTACCACTAGGCCATATTCCCAGCCCCCCCACTTCCAGTTTCTTCTGTTAATATGGTGCTATGTAATCTGACCCAGAGCTTCATGTATACTAGGCAAGCACTCTACCACTAAGCCACATTACCAGCCCTCTGTTTTGTTTGTTTGTTTTGTTTTGTTTTTTTGCCAGTCCTGGGGCTTGAGCCTGAGCAATGTCCCTGGCTTCTTTTTGCTCAAGGCTAGCACTCTACCACTTGAGCTACAGAGCCACTTCTGGCTTTTTCTGCATATGTGGTCCTGAGGAATCAAACCCAGGGCTTCATGTATCCGAGGTGCGCACTCTACCACTAGGCCATCTTTTCAGGCCCCCCCCACTTTTTGGGCATGTACATTATTATGGATCATTTTTTGTTATGTTTTTACCTTCTCCAGTTAAGCCAATCTTGAGAGCTGTTTTTCATTTCAGATCACATTTCAGTTAATAAATTTTTTTGACCTTTTCTTGTTTATAGTCACATTTTCCTTTAATACATTTTTTTTTTTACTAGCTTACATTAGTTGTACAAGGGTGTGCTCATTCATATTGACACTTCCCATACATAACACAGTGTACTTTGGTCAGATTTACTCATTCTCTCTTTCTCTTCTAAAACAAGATCTCATTGTTCTATGCTTTTATATATAAAAGGCCTGCTTTGACAGTATTCCTCCACATTCTTCCTTTCTGGTTGCTCCTCCTCTTGCTAAAATGCCTCACACACCATTAGAGCCTGTTTTACCCTGCTGTCATTCATTTGTTTTAATCTGAGTAGCTTTCTCAATTGCTTTAGCTCCTCCAACCCCTTCAGTACTGTTCCTTGACATTCCTTACACTATCTTCATAACACAATTGCAGTGTAATTGAGACTTTTCACTATCATCTTTACCCCTGCCCTGCCCTTCTTCTCTAAACAGTCCATCAACAGTGGGGTTCTCCCTATGTGTCTATTTATATACATACAGACAGACAGACAGACATACACACACACACACACACACACACACACACACACACACAATGATCTCTAGTCTAGCTTTCACAAATGAGCAAAAATGTGCTTTTTAAAAAATGTATTTTATGTATCCCCCCCATTTCCCACTCATTCTTTCATTCTGTGCCCTCCTCCCAGCTTCTTTCAGATGTGCATGTGTGTACGCTATATGTGAGGTAAAGAGTATAGGGTCCTTTAAATTCTCTAAGACTAATTACAAAAAAGTCCTTTGCTTCCTTATCTTTGGAGTTCTTTTCAGCCTGGATATTAATTTATGTACATATGAATTAGTGTTTGTGTTTTACTTTTTGGTGCCTTTCTCCCAAGACTGACCTTTTTTGGTCTCCCTGTTGATTGGTATCTTGGGTCCTGCTTTCCTTTTGGTCTCCTTGTTGATTGATATCTTGGGTCCTGCTTTCCTTGTCATGTTTCTTTGTTATTTATTTCTGACACCCACATATCAGGCAGACCATGCGCCGTTCATCTTTATGTTCTAGCCTTATCTCGCTCAACATGATTTGTTCTAGACCTGTCCATTTCCCTGCGAATGCCATTAGTTTATCATTTCTAATAGCTGTGTAGCATTCCATTGTGTACTGGTACCACATTTTTTTGATCCATTCATCTGTAGTGGGGCATCTAGGTTGTTTCCCTATCTTGGCTATTGTGAACCATGTAGAGATGAACATGGAGGTTCAGGTGTCCTTGTCTTATCCTGGATCCCGTTGCTCAGGGTAGATACCTAGGAGCAGTATGGCTGGGTCATATGCTATGTCTATGCTGAGTTTTCTGAGAAACCTCCAGACTGTTCTGCAGAGTGACTGTATTAGTTTACAGTCCTGCCAACAATGCAGTAGGGTTCCTCCTTCTCCACATCCCCTCCAGCATTTGTTGTTGGAATAGACACTGATGAGAGCAAACTAAGCAGCTCAAGGACAGGGGGGAGGAGGGAAGAAATTAAAGAAAAAGAAGGAACAGATTACACTAAGCAAAAGAAAAGAAATGTATATGTATATATCACCCAATCTGGAAGGAATTGTTTTATTGTTAATAATCATAGAGATCATAAGCATTGTAGACTAGATTGACAGTGTTCATCAAGGGGAAGATTTTTTTTTTAATGAAGAAAGCAAGGGGGCTGGGTTGGGGTGAGGGAAGGAGGAAGAAAAATGAGAAAGGGGGTAATAAGTATGACAAGAAAGGTATACGTATCACTACCTTAATTATGTAACTGGGCTGGGAATATGGCCTAGCGGCAAGAGTGCTTGCCTCGTATACATGAAGCCCTGGGTTCGATTCCCTAGCACCACATATATAGAAAAACGGCCAGAAGTGGTGCTGTGGCTCAAGTGGCAGAGTGCTAGCCTTGAGCACAAAAAAGCCAGGGACAGTGCTCAGGCCCTGAGTCCAAAGCCCAGGACTGGCCAAAAAAATTTTTAAAAGTATATAAAACTGTAACCCCTCTGTACATCATCTTGATGATTAAAAATTGTGTTATAAAAATAAATAAATAAAATAGATAAGAAAAGAAACTATTAAGAAACAAAATGTAAAAAAAAATGTATTTTATGACTGGAAATATGGCTTAGTGGTGGAGTGCTTGTCTAGTATGCATGAAGCCCTGGGTTCAATTCCTTAATACCTCATAAACAGAAAAAAACTGGAAGTGGTGCTATGGCTCAAGTGGTAGAGTGGTAGCCTTGAGCAGAAGAACCTCAGGAACAGTGTTCAGGCCCTGAGTTCAAGCCCCAGGACTGGCAAAAAAATAAATAAGCAGTGCATTTTTTCAAATCCATAGGTAGTTGTACAAAAGGGTTTCAATTCAACAAATCAGATTTAGGATTACAATGCATTTTTATCATATTTTCCTTTTTGAGTTTGGCTTATTTTGCACAACATGATAATCTCTAGTTTTACTCACTTTCTAGCAAATAATGTAATTTCATTTTTCATTGTAGCTGTGTAATATACCAATGTATATAAATATATGTGTGAAGCTACGTTGATTTGTTGAGCATTTCAGCTGTTTCCACAGTTTAGAAATTGTGACCAGAACAGTGGTGCAATAGGCACAAGTACACAGGTTTCTTTCTTATATATTGATTTATACTCTTGCTTATATGTTCAGTAGTGCTATCATAAAGTAGGTCTATTTTACGTTCTTTGAGGAACTTCCATCCTGATTTCCATACTGATTGCACTAGTTTTCCATTGCCACCAACAGTGTGTATGGAAGGGTTCCTTTCCCCCCCACATTGCCAGCATTTTGTGTGTGTGTGTGTGTGTGTGTGTGTGTGTGTGTGTGTGTGTGTGTGTGTGTGTGTGTGTTGGGGGAGAATGTTGTTTTGCTCTTTTTGAAATCAAGTGCCAGCACTTTTCCCACTCTCCAAGACTCTTGAATGTTTCTTTGGTAGGCTCTTAGTTGTTTTATGGATCCTTATGGTTGCTTGTAGCTTTGAGAATTTGTTTTAGTTTTATGTCACTGTAAGAAAATTATGGACTAACACAGTAGTAAAGTTCTTGCCAGCCCATGTGTAGCCTTGGGTGTTTCTTTCTTCCCAGAAACAAAGAGAGAAAGGAAAAGAGGAAGAAACAGAATCCCTATGATAATTGACTCCTAAAGAAAAAGGTTTGTTTTGGCCCACAGGTGCAGGCATTCCAGTCACTATTGAGTGGCCTTATTGCTTTGTGCCTGAGATGAGGTGCTATGTGCTAGCAGGAGACCATAGTGGACAAAAGCCACACAACAAGCAAAAAGAGGAAGATGAAGGGACCAGAGTACCCCAGTCCCCTGCTTAGAGTCCTGCCTTTTGATACTTCTCCCAGTGTACCCCAAACCTTAACAAGTGGAGCCATTCGAGAGTCAAGCAATAGCACATATAGATGTGGCATGTGGAAATTTCTATTGAATTATCTGGATGTATGTCTTTTTCTGTTTCCTAGGAATTGTTCAGCTGATGTTTGTTGTCTCTACTTTGGTCCCTGGCATTGTGGAGTTTGTTGAGTCATATAGACTCATCATGCAGACTCCCTCTATATTTTTGGAGCTATCTCTATTTAGCCCCTTATTTACTAAAGATTTGCTCACAATTCTTTCTTCAACTTAGGTGGTCCCGATCAAGTTCCTCATCTTAGCTGCTGCTAATGCTCTCTGAATCTCTCTTTTGTATTCCTTAGTCTAGTAATTAATGTGTATGTGGAAATTGGGAAATGGCTTTAGTCTTACCTTGTTTTTCTCTTGTTTCAGCAATTGCAGTCTTTTTTATTTTTTTAATGTACTGATGTTAGAGCCTTTCAAGGCAAGTTCTCTGCAACTTGTGTTATGCTCTTCGTCTTTATTTTTTGGTTTTGCCATTTTGTTTTTGAGAGAGGTTCTTACTAACTTTGCCAAGATTGGTCTTGACCTGTAGTTTTTCTGCTTCCACCATCTGAGTAGCTAGGATTAGAGTTGTGACTCAACATTCCTAGCTTAAATCAACTTTCATAGACACCTACCTGTTGCTCAATCTCTGAAAACATTTTTTCTAACATTAATTTATGGTAAGTAGATTATATTGCATCATGGCCTGAACAAGTCTCCTCGAGTCATTTTGTCTAATTTTAGCTCTTCATTTATTTTTATCTCCTGAGACATTTTATAAATGTGTTACTTGTTTGGTATTTATTTTGTTTTAATTACATTTTCCCTTTTCACTTTTTATTTTGTGTGTGTATGTACTGTCTTGGGGCCTGAATTCACAGCCCTTCTGGATGCTGTCCCAGAGCTCTGTGTGTTGGAGATATATCATAGACTTCCCTGCCCAAGCTGGCTTCGAACTGTAGTTTCTCAGTCCTCAGCCTGCTGAGGTTTATAGACAAGATTATAGGCATGAGCCACTGACACCTGGCTTCTCATATGTTGGGTTTTTTTTTTTTTCCTCTGTTCATTTTTTGCCATTTTATATCTGAAATTTGGTATTGTCTTTCTGCTCTGCCAGTTCACTAATTATGTATTGAATTTTATGTAATCAGTTGTTAAACCCATCCATTGAATTCTTCAGTAGTTGTTTTTCAGTTCCAGAATTTATTAGTAGTTTTCATTTCTGTGTCAAAATTCTCGGTCTTTGGTTTCTTTAAATTTACTGTGTGTGGTCATTTTAATTCCTACCTCTCATATGTTTATTACTTGGCTTCCCTCTGTTTCTTTTGTCTTGGATATTGAACACTGTTTTGTTCATGTACCTGGATCTTTTATTATTGTTGCAAGGCTTTGAATTTCTTTTGTACTAATAGTTTTAAATGCAAAACCATTTTGATTGTAAAAGTCAGTTCTTTTGAAGGCGATAGATCATGGCATTGGAATAAAAAAGGAAACTAATAGTTTCTATGCTTTGTTAGTATTTAAGTTGCAGTTTAGAGGCATAGTAAAACTTGGAGATACATATATATATAATATAATAAATTTGGTTTTTAACCTGAAAATGATTATTTAACATGCATGGACTTTGCCTTATCTTTTTCCTTTTGTGGGTCAAAAGAAAAGCTTATAGAATAGTAGAAAATACCTAAAGTAACTGTTTATTAAGCTTTACTACTTACAATGTCTCATGAATGTCTATGATTAGGAATATTGTGGTAATGTACATCTGTTGATGAAATTAATACCTTCCACAATTCTCCAGTCCTGAACTGCATAAATGTTATTTCCAGATATTTTACCATAGCTATAAAAAGTAATCTGAAGATAATTGTTTTTCATGTAAGTGACAATATCACATGTACTACTCCTATTACTGTGTTGGCTGCTTATTCCTCAAACCTGAAGAGAATGCTAAAGAAATACTTCATTTCAGTTAAACTTTAGTGATCATGAAGCTGTACATTTTTTTCCCATCCAAATAAATGTTCCCAATTCTTATAGAGGCATTAGAGTGTTTTCCAGTCTCCAAGTTTCAAGACCCTGGGGAAAATGTCTATACCAAACAGCTTGCACAATAGTCTGCAACTATTGGAAATCATATTTTTATACCAAATAGTTTAATCCATAGGTTGAGTTGGTATCCATAGGAACAAAGGGAATGTAAAAATACTAGTTTACATTATGTGACACTTTCTGCCATAATAGAACAGCTTCAATTCACTGGCATTTAGTATAATACTTTCTCATTACAGTTTTGGAAAGACATCGTAGATGATACTGAAGTACGTGACCTCATTTCTGACAGAAACAAGTCTCATGGTAAGTCAAGGAAAGTAAAGTTATTAAGTAATTATAAAACAGCACTGTATATTAAGTGAAATGTCTGTTTAAGTGACGTGTGTTTTTGTTGTAGAAGGTACATCAGGAGAATGGATTTGGGAATCTTTGTTTCATCCACCTCGAAAGCTGGGCATTAATGATATTGAAGGACAGCGGGTGCTTCAGATTGCAGTGATTCTACGAAATCTTTCCTTTGAGGAGGGAAATGTTAAGCTCTTGGCAGCTAATCGTACCTGTCTTCGTTTCCTATTACTTTCTGCACATAGTCATTTTATTTCTTTACGGCAATTAGGCCTTGACACGTTAGGAAATATTGCAGCTGAGGTAAGCATGTAACAGTACTTTAAAACCCTTTTTATAGTTACCAACATTTACTTTAAAATTTTAGGGTATAGCCTTCTATATAGTTGCCTGTATCTACTAGGTTTTAAATGGCTATGCATATTTGTTCCTAAAAGTGGTGGCATAAACTATCACAGTTTTGTGTTGAAAAATATTTAAAATGATGCTTCAAACGTAGCTTGACTATTCTCACAATAATTACATTTGTGAAAGTAATACAACATTGTTTTGTTCACTTTCATTAAATTTTGAAATATACATCATTAGAAGAAGCTATATCTCAACTTTAGTGCTCTTTTCTTTCAGCTTTTATTGGACCCTGTTGATTTCAAAACTACACACCTGATGTTTCATACTGTCACAAAATGTCTAATGTCAAGGGATAGATTTTTAAAAATGAGGGGTGAGTGCTCCTTTTAAGTTTTTCCTTGTCTAAAGTGACTGAAAGTTTCATCATTTGTTAAGAAAAACATGTATGTACATATGCTTTTCAGGCATGGAAATTTTGGGGAATCTTTGCAAAGCAGAAGATAATGGTGTTTTAATTTGTGAATATGTGGATCAAGATTCATACAGAGAGATCATTTGTCATCTCACTTTACCTGATGTGCTGCTTGTAATCTCAACACTCGAGGTGCTATACATGCTCACTGAAATGGGAGATGTTGCTTGCACGAAAATTGCAAAAGTAGAAAAGAGCATAGGTAAGATTAGACAAAAATATTTTATATTCTTTCTAGAGTAGACATCTAATACGGTACTATACAGAACTCTAGATATTTAGGATATTTTAATTTTGAGAAGTCATTAGTCCCTCAGATACATTTGTTTGTATTACTCTTTACTTCTTTTTCCCCCCAGTGTTGGGGCTGAACTCAGGGCCTAAGCACTGTCCTTGAGCTTCCTTTGCTCAAGGCTAGCACGCTAACACTTAAGCCATGGCACCACTTCCAGTGGTACTGAGGAATTGAACCTAGGGCTTCATGCATGCCAGGCAAGCACTCTACCACTAAGCCACATTCCCAAGCCCTCTTTGACTGTTTTTGATGAGTAACAAAGGTCTATCCTGCAGCCAACAGGATTAGCTGTATCTGACATTTAAGTTTTTGTTTTCAAATGGACACCTGCCATTTTTTATGATTAAAGCTGAGTAAATAAGCTCCATTAAGTTCCACTAAGGGCTGGTAGTGGTCCTCAGAATCAGGGAATTCACTCCGTAAAGGTCTTTAGTTTAAAGTATGTCATTTTAGCAGTTAACTCAGAGATTATGGAAGTCTGAGTTAATTTGTCTTGTAATTTATCTCAAAAAAACTGTTACTTTTGAGAAATTAACATGTCACTTTCCAGCCAGGTACAGTGGCTCCAGCCAGTAGTTTTAGTTACTTGAGAGGCAGGACTAAGAGAAGATCATGTTCCGAGGCCAGCCAGGGGAGGAAACTTCTCAAGACCCCTTGTTAACAAACAGTTGGTATGGTATGCCAGTTAACCTAGCTACTTGGGAAGTCTGACATAGGCAGATTATATCCATACACATAGGTGGGCAGGAAGCAAGACCCTATCTCAAAAATAATCATCAAAAAATCAAGGCTGGGGCTGGGGATATGGCCTAGTGGCATGAGGCCCTGGGTTCAATTCCCCAGCACCACATATACAGAAAATGGCCAGAGGGGGCGCTGTGGCTCAAGTGGCAGAGTGCTAGCCTTGAGCAAAAAGAAGCCAGGGACAGTGCTCAGGCCCTGAGTCCAAGTCCCAGGACTGGCCCAAAAAAAAAAAAAATCAAGGCTGGAGGCCTGGCTCAGCAGTAAGAGTGTCTACCTAACAAGCATAAGGACCCAAGTTCAAATCGTAGCATACCCCAAAACAAAAAAAAAGGTACTGACATCTCATTCCCACTTCAGAAATCAGCTTTCTAACTTGAGTCTTCTAAATCAGTTTTCAGAAATGGAGCTTAAAATTGTTTTTCAGAGATTCACAGGTAATTCTTCGATACGCTGGTTTATGACCTAATAGTTGAAGCGAAGCAGTATTCTGTATAAAATGTATTCTCTAGTGTTGCCACTGTTTTGTAATATTACTGACTAATAGCTATTGTTTTTTTGTTTATTTTAGACATGTTAGTGTGTCTCGTTTCTATGGATATTCAGATGTTTGGCCCTGATGCACTAGCTGCAGTAAAACTCGTTGAACATCCAAGCTCCAATCATCAAGTTTTATCTGACATTAGGCCACAAGCTATAGAGCAGGTCCAAACCCAGACTCATGTAGCATCTGCCCCAGGTGAGTGTACGAATTCCTTTCACTTTTAATGTATTCTAATTCTTATGTGTTCTTCTTCTTTAAAATAGTGTAAGATTCAATACTAAGGATAGTATGTAGTACAAAGAAGTGATGTTTTATAGGAGAGTAGGCAAGAGAAGATTTGTGCTATATAGTCTAATTTCTTAGATATTTTACATTCCAAGAATAGCCAGATCGATGTGAGCACAAAGGGAGAACAGCATAGTGGAGAAATCAAGTTGGGAAAAATGTACAGAAATGTGAGAGATTTGGTATTATTCACAGTTATATGAGCAGTAAGTACACTAATGGGCTTATTATTTGTGGTTTGGTCATGGGAAAATGACATACAAGAATAGCTTAGATATATATACTACCTATTCTATCACATGGTGATTAGGATCATAATCCTCATACCCTAAGTCTTTGTTCTGACACCACAGAATTGGGGTCTAGGAGCCAGACACATATGCGTGCATGCACAAAGTGCATCTTCAGGCACCTAGGCCTACACATGCTCATTTCCTTGGCTCAATTCTGTTTAACTCAAAATACTTAATTGTAGTGCAGACTTGTCAAATAACCAGCCTTCTTTTTAGTCCCCGGACTTCTTTTTCATGCTCCTTCTGAAATACCATTTTTGTATTTCAGCACATTTAGCCCTTTTGTAGAATCTTTTCCTATCATTTGTCCTAACCAAAACAATTCATCTTTCACTTCACTTGCCCTTCTACTTCATATTCTTTTACCTTCTAGTATCCCTAAGACACTTCTCTTTTCTTATATTTTTGGATGGAAGATGCTAGTTTTCTTATTTGATCTTACCTCTCATTTTGAAATTAATTAGTATGAAGGTTGTATAGAATATTTGTTCTACTTCTTCTTCACTTACAACTTAGCATCTGAGTTCATTTTCTTTCAACTTCCTTTTGTCCTTAGGAAGAAATGCTAACTTCTTAGGAATCTGTGCTAAGTCTTTTTCCATCCTTGTTCTCTTATTCTAAATCTCTTTACTTGCTTCTTCCTTTCAGCCACAAATACATTGAGGTATTTCTTGTCTTTTCTCACTATCCCAAACCAACAATCTCATTATCCTTAATTTTTACCACATTCACCTATTCACCAAATCTTCTGAGTCTTCCATTACCAGTGCTAATGACTTGATTCAGTTTTGTATCTTGGCACCTATCCGTTCTTCTCAAATTTAATCATGGCTCTATATCCTTTATTCCCAATACATAGTACTAAAATTATGTATTCTATTTATATAAAGTAAGTAATATGTATCATATATCATTGATTTCCATTTTCTTTATAAGTATTTGGTAATGTTATATCAAATGTGTACTTAACCTGCATAAATTCTCTTGACAGAACTGAACAAATAAAAGGCAGAGAGTAGATAATTTTGATTGTCACTACACTCAGTGAACTTTTACCCATGGGCAGTAAATGCTAAGCATCAAATTCATAAACTGGGCATGGTGATACATGCCGGTAATCCCAGCACTTGGGAGGCTGAGGCAAGAGGATCATAAAATTTAAGGCCAGCCTGAGCTATATGGTGAGACCCTGTCTCCAAAACAAAACAGAAAAACAAATGTCTAATAAACTTCAGCAAGAGTATTATTAATTTGACAAAGAAATGAGACAAAGCATGTGGTCTTAAGTAGATTATGGGGAGTGGAGTACGTTTTTTTATACTGAAAGAAATTGAACATTAAATTAATTGAAGATTAGAGTAGTTTGACAAAGAACTGGTTTTGTCACCAAATAACACTGAACTGTAATGGACCATATGTTGGATATTTATGGGTGATTTTGATCGGAGCTATTGCACTTTATAATTCACCTTTAGTCTTAATCTTAACATTCTTTTGACTTCAGTAAATGAACCCACTCTTCTAATTGAGTCCTCATTTGGCAAAAGGACAAAGTAAACATTGAGAGTTTATAGCTTATTCACTTATATAGCAGTTCATTAACAGAGGTAGAAACAGACCTCTAGAGACCTAAAATACTAATTTATGACCTTGAGAGAATTCTTTATTTTTTATACTTACTGTGAATGACATAGGTGACATATTTGATTATTCTTTGTAGTTTGACTTTTTCCCTCTCTAGTTCAATGCTGCTCTCTACTGGTAGGGTGATATTTAGACTTTTTGCCCTTCCTCTCATCGTTAGGAAAGCTTTTCATTTATCTCGTTTAAAATTGGCATTTAATTTCATAATAATTTAAAGAGCTGCAAAATACATATTTTATTGAAACTAGCTTTTAAAAATAATTAGAATGTTCTTTATACTCACTGGAATCTTGAAACCATCTTTGATTTAAAAAATACATATGGGCTCTGATGTAATTGATAGATTGTAATTTATAGAGCACAAAGTTAAGCATGCACAAGAACCTGAAGCAATCTTCAGCAAACATAAATGTCTTACCATCAGAAATTTTGTAATATCTCCTTTCCCATTGCATTCATTCCTGTGTTCTTATAGAATTTTATCTGATTGCAGTGCATTTTTGTATGTGGCAACCTTATATTTGTTACTATGTCAATACTGTTTTGATATAAAATATTTTAAAGTTTCTTCAATTAATTTTGTACTATTCTGTGAATTCTAATTGTTTAAATTTTTATTTTGTCATTATAGGCTTGAGTAATAAGTAGCACATCATAAAATAGTCTATACATTACAAATTTTTGGAATTAATTATTAAGATAAAAGTATTGGAAGTTTGTGTCTTAATGAAATAGATGAAGCTACTTCCTTCCTGATTCTATGGGATTCATTAATCTGGTGTATCTTTGAATGAACAATACTCTTGACACTGATTGCTTCAGTGGAATTGGACTAAATGTCAATTCTACCACTGTTTTCTTTCTCTAGAGATATGAGTTAAGAAACCTGGCTTAAAAAAAAAAAAAAAAAGAAACCTGGCTTATACCAGCAAATAGATGAGAATAAAATTTGTAATTCATTGACCTCCTTCAAAATTATCCCAAAAAGTAATAAACCTAATTTTCGTGATCATCCAAACAAGTAGAATTCTTCACCTTGTTGAAGAATTATCAAGTACCTGGCTTGTTATGAGTATCTATCTTTAGATAAATTTTATTTAAGTTTCTGGTAAGTGTATCAAAGCGTGCTAAGATGTGACTAAATTCCATGTACTGCTTCTTTAGTTAAGAGAGGCACCTGTGTAACCAGCCATGCTAGAGGCTCTAGCATAGCATGTCTGCCTCTCCGGCAGGCTTAGGTAAAACAAAGACTCTAGTCTCAGTACTCTCGAGTTTCCCAGTAGGCCGGAGGATCTGAGAATTTTCATTTCTGTTAGTTTCTCATGAGGTGATGTGTTGTAGATCTGGAGATAACATTTTTGAGAACTGCTGGGCTAGGAAATTAAAGTGTTACTCAGTGGTCAAACATTACCGAATTGCATTACAATATTTTTCACATTTATAGAGTGCTTTGTGTTATGTGCTCCAAATAGTATTGTACTTTATGCGACATTTTTGGCACTGCAGATTTTACCTTATACAACATATAAAAAGCAATCTTCCACAGAACCTCACTGTTTTTTAAGAGAAAGGGTTTGGGGGTTTGAACCTCGGTTCTCACACATGCTAATAACCATGCACTGTAGCACTGAGTGGGCCCCATTTCCTGTGCAGCAGAGTCACTTCCTCATGCCCTTGTCTGTTCCTACTCACAAGTGAGGAAGGTAGTACACGGGAAGCATCCAGTCAGTCTCTAGCCCATGAGAAAACTGTCTGTATTACTGGCTAAGTCACCCATAACACTTATTATTTAAGTGGCTTTGAGGTTATACCTAAGATGGTACCTGGTGTATTAACTACTCCATTACTTATTTGTTTCTTTCTGAAATTTGTATTTCTCCATATGTCTATATACCTTTTTAAAAGGTATTTATTGTGAATATTAATTGGTTCATGTCTAGGAATTAAATGCAGCATACATTGACTGAAGTTTTTGAACTGATGTAGCTAATATATTTTTTTCTTTAGCTTCCAGAGCAGTTGTAGCACAGCATGTTGCTCCACCTCCAGGAATAGTGGAAATAGATAGTGAGAAGTTTGCTTGTCAGTGGTAAGTGGCTTATTTCTATTAAGGCTGTATCCTTGGGAAGAATAAAGCAAAAGAAACAACAACAAAAAATGTATTCACAGTCATCCTGAATGTTTTATTATGGATTTCCTTTTAGTTAGTGTAGAACATCATTTATATCAAAACAGCAATGGAAAAGTCATGTCACCTAAGTTTTGGCATCATTTCAACAAAAAAAATTCACCCAAATTTTTTATAACTAAAGTCACCTGGGCTAGTGGTAGAGTGCTTGCCTTAGCATGCACGGAGCCCTGGGTTCGATTCTTCAGTACCACATAAACAGAAAAAGCCAGAAGTGATACTGTGGCTCAAATGATAGAGTTCTAGACTTGAGCAAAAAGAAGCCAGGGACAGTGCTCAGGCCCTGAGTCTAAGCCTCAGAACTTGCAAAAAAAAAGAACTAAAATGGCCTGGGTAGAAAGTCATTAAATTACAACATTTAGCTCCTTTTTGAAGTAATATTGATGTTAGAAAATATATACATATATATCTTTGACTACAGAAGCTTTTTTGTTTGATTATAAAATTTGTTCTTTTAAAATTAATATTTTGTTGAAAACTGCATTGGACTGTCTTTAAAATCAGAGTCTGTTGTTAAAATCTCTTTTTCATCTAAAGCAGAAATTTTGTTTTATTAAATAAAAAATTTTTGAGACAGAATCTCACATATAGCCTGGGCTACCTCAGACTTGCATCCCTCCTGCCTTAGCCTCCCAAGTGCAGGGACTGTAGGTAGGTACTGCCGAATATTCCCACCTTAGAGAAAAAAAAAGTCAATTTTTTCCTTTTTGTGAGGGACAAGGAGAAATGAATCAAAACAATACAATAACAAGTATCTATCTTGAAATGAGCAACTTGACAGTATTTTTTTCTCGTCATTTTCTGAAAATAAAAAACAAATGTAGAGCAGGTAAGATTTCACTTTATCATGGTTACTTGCCTAATCATTTTATATGAAATAATTTAAATTCCTTAGAAAATTAACAGATTATAGTATAAAATCACTTTTTAATGAGATGTAACTTTAGAAACTTACTTTCTTTTATCTCCTTTCTCTCATTCTCTAACATCATTTGTCACCCATTCCATGTTCTTATCATTGTTCCATATTTTTGGTGGTTTTATGTCTTTGTTTCTATGACAGTTTTCTCTTTTCTGCTTTGCTTAGATCAGGTATATGGTTTAAAATATCTCTATTTGCTTTTTTCTCACCTGTGTTTTTACATACTAACAACCCTTTATTCTTGAGCAATCTCTTGTAATAATATTGGGAAATGTTGCCTTCTACACTGCAGCCTAAGTGATGTTTTTCATATCTTTTCTTTTTGAAATCTTGGTACAGAGAGGATGATGCAAGTTGGCAAGCACATACACCACATACACAGTAAAACGTGTGTGTTTAGGATAGCTAGCTTCTTTCAGACTCCCATGTGCACATTTCCACAAAAGAGGAGAGGGGGAAGAGAATTCTTTTATAAATCTTTTACCATAATTCTCATTTGGTTAAATGTATAAGAAATGACTAAGTTGGTTGGTGCCATATTAGTTTTGGAAAGAGACCTACAAGGAAAAGGAGACCACAGCTCCTGACTTCCAGATGAAAGTCACTAGAAGTAAAAGACAAACTGAAGTTTCAACTCATTTGTAATGAAGTAGCAATAGAAGTGTTTGAAATGAGTGAATAGAAATGTACAGCATGGAAATTATGATTGATTTTGGGAGTAGTTGAAAAGTTCTGGTTAAGCTTTCTTATGAAGAAATGGGATTCAAGAGTCAAAAGTTTTTCTTTAGCTGTTTTTGCTCTTTTCCATAGCAAACAGTTTTTAATCATATATTTTTTATATAGGGCCCAAGTATATATTCACTAAATAAAACTTAATTATAGGACATTTGTTGCCAGCAGACCAAACCTAGTCTTGATGGCAGATGACTATTTGTTTATTCTTAGTGATACTTAACACTATGCATATGATAAAGTAGCTTTTTATTTCATTTATTTAAAATCAAGCATATGTTTACTACTAACATAGGAAGAAGGGAAGCTTGATTAGTCAAGCTTGGTTAGCTTTATGGCACATAATTTTCAAATAATTTTAGTATATTTAAATATGACTTTGCTATCATAGATTGTACAATTTACAGATTTACCTTTCTTTTCTTTTAGGCTAAATGCTCACTTTGAAGTAAATCCAGATTGTTCTGTGTCTCGAGCAGAAATGTATTCTGAATACCTCTCAACTTGTAGTAAATTAGCTCGTGGTGGAATCCTTACATCAACTGGATTTTATAAATGTCTTAGGTAGGATGTATAGTTCATAAAATAAAATGCATGTACATCATTTACAACACCTCTTTGGCCTTTAGAGAAAATACTAAGTGTCTATTTTCAAATAACTCTGCTATTTGAAATTTCATTTGAAGAGGTTGTAGTGTGGAAGTTTAAAGAAAAGGCAATTTCACAAATCACATTTGGAGTTTCTACTGAAATGTAAGTTTTATCAAAGGAAAAAAATCAAATTTTCTTTTCTTCCCCTTATCTACTATCTCAGGTTGAAGACATTGGTTCTTTTTTATCATGAATAATAGTGAATAATTAATACTGTGTCTTCAAATCAAGACTCTTTGATAAGTTCATAAAGTTGGTATTTGTAGTTAGTTACATATGGGATGAAATTGCTTTAAACTCAACAACATTGTTAATCAATTTTTCAACTTGGAGAGTTAATCTTTATTTCTTTCTTTGTTTCCCATTTTTATAATACGACTTTATAAGTCATATTGATTCATACATAGGTGGCAAGGAAGGTAGAGCCATAGTTCATGTAGACATTAGAACCTGTGGTTTTTGCTCCTGTGCTTGTCATAACTAACTCAGTGTGTATTAATTTACAGAACAGTCTTTCCAAATCATTCAGTGAAGAGAGTGGAGGATTCCAGCAGCATTGGGCAGGCACATATTCATGTGGTAGGTGTGAAACGGAGGGCCATCCCACTTCCCATCCAGATGTACTATCAGCAGCAGCCAATTTCTACTCCAGTTGTTCGTGTTGATTCAGTTCCTGATTTATCTCCAACTCCTTCACCTGCAGGTATTTATTTTTAACGTTTGGGGCGGGGGTGTGGGGTTGTTGTTGGTTTGTCTCTGTTTTTGCCATTACTAGCATTTGAACTCAAGACCTTTTGCTTTTTGATGGTTATTTTTGGAGGTGGAGTCTCTTGACGTCTCTGCTTAGCTGGCTTCAGAATTGTCCAGAATCTTAGTCTCCTGAGTTAGCTAGGATTACAGGTGTGAGTCATCAGTGCCTAGACTCCTTTGTTTTGAGACAGTGTCTTATGACCAAAGCTGCCTTTTCTGATTCTCTGGTTCAGCCTCCTTAGTCTGAAATTCCAGGCCTGTGCCACTCTGCCTGGCTTTTTAAAATGTGTATTAATTATTACAAGCATAATTAAACCGAATGAACTATTAGGAATATTTAAAATGTATAACTTTGCCTTGTTTTCCTATAGCATTTTCTTTATTATTCTCTTTATGCTTCAAAGTTGTTTGAATGTTAACTTTCTTAAAAAATATTTTCTCTTGTATTAATAAAATTATTGCTACATGGAGCTTTTCAATCATTTCACTTTGAATTTTGTCTTTCCCCCCCTATTCCCAGGACTTCCCCATGGATCACAAACTGTAGGAAATCATTTCCAGCGGGCTCCGGTTCCCAACCAATCTTCAAATTTGACGACGACACAAATGTCTTTTCCAGTACAAGGTGTTCATACTGTGGCGCAGACTGTTTCCAGAATTCCACCAAATCCTTCAGTTCATACACACCAGCAGCAAAATGCTCCCGTGACTGTCATTCAGAATAAAGCTCCAATTCCTTGTGAGGTTGTTAAGGCGACAGTAATCCAGAATTCTATACCCCAGACAGCAGTTCCTGTGAGCATTGCTGTCGGAGGAGGACCTGTACAGAGTTCTGTGGTTCAGAACCACAGTACCGGGCCACAACCAGTTACAGTTATGAATTCTCAGACATTGCTTCACCATCCACCTGTAATTCCACAACCATCTTCATTACACACAGTGGTGCCGGGACAAATTCCTTCAGGTACTCCTGTCACAGTCATTCAGCAAACTGTCCCACAGAGCCATATATTTGGCAGAGTACAGAACATACCAGCATGTACGTCTACAGTTTCACAAGGTCAACAGTTAATCACCACATCACCACAACCTGTGCAACCGTCATCTCAGCAGGCATCAGCTGGTAGCCAGCCACAAGACACTGTTATCATAGCACCCCCACAGTACGTAACAACTTCTGCATCCAATATTGTCTCTGCAACTTCCGTACAGAATTTTCAGGTAGCTACAGGGCAAATGGTTACTATTGCTGGTGTTCCCAGTCCACAACCATCAAGGGTAGGATTCCAGAACATTGCACCAAAACCCCTCCCTTCCCAACAAGTTCCATCCACAGTGGTCCAGCAGCCCATTCAACAACCACAGCAGCCAACCCAACAAAGTGTAGTGATTGTAAGCCAGCCAGCTCAACAAGGTCAGACGTATGCACCAGCCATTCACCAAATAGTTCTTGCTAACCCAGCAGCTTTGCCCGCTGGCCAGACGGTTCAGTTAACTGGACAACCAAACATAACTCCCTCTTCTTCCCCTTCACCCATCCCAGCTACAAATAACCAAGTCCCTACTGCCATGCCATCTTCGTCCACTCCTCAGTCGCAGGGCCCACCTCCCACAGTCAGTCAAATGCTATCTGTGAAAAGACAGCAGCAGCAGCAGCAACAGCATTCACCAGCACCACCACCCCAGCAGGTCCAGGTCCAAGTTCAGCAGCCACCACAAGTACAAATGCAAGTTCAACCTCAGCAAACAAATGCTGGAGTTGCTCAGCCTGCTTCTGGTGAGTCAAGTCTGATAAAGCAGCTGCTGCTTCCAAAGCGTGGTCCTTCCACCCCGGGCGGTAAGCTGATCCTCCCAGCACCACAGATTCCGCCCCCTAATAATGCAAGAGCTCCCAGCCCTCAGGTGGTCTATCAGGTGGCCAATAACCAAGCAGCTGGTTTTGGAGTACAGGGCCAACCTCCAGCTCAGCAGCTATTGGTTGGACAGCAAAATGTTCAGTTGGTCCAAAGTGGAATGCCATCCACAGGGGGAGTGCAGACCGTGCCCATTTCGAACTTACAAATATTGCCAGGCCCATTGATCTCCAATAGCCCAGCAACCATTTTCCAAGGGACTTCTGGAAACCAGGTAACAATAACAGTTGTGCCAAATACGAGTTTTGCAACTGCAACTGTGAGTCAGGGAAATGCAACTCAGCTCATTGCTCCAGCAGGTATTACCGTGAGCGGAACCCAGGCAGGAGTTGGACTTCAGGTGCAAACGCTTCCAGCCACTCAAGCATCTCCAGCTGGACAATCATCGTGTACCATTGCTACTCCCCCATTCAAAGGTGATAAAATAATTTGCCAAAAGGAGGAGGAGGCAAAGGAAGCAACAGGTTTACATGTTCACGAGCGTAAAATCGAAGTCATGGAGAACCCATCATGCCGACGAGGAGCCACAAACACCAGCAATGGGGATACAAAAGAAAGTGAAGTGCAGGTGGGAAGTCTTTTAAATGGGAAAAAGTACAGTGACTCAAGTCTACCTCCTTCAAACTCAGGGAAAACTCAAAGTGAGGCTAGTCAGTGCTCACTAATCAGTAATGGGCCATCACTAGAACTAGGTGAGAACGGAGCATCTGGAAAACAGAATTCGGAACAAATGGACATGCAGGATATCAAAAGCGATTTGAAAAAACCCCTTGTTAATGGAATCTGTGATTTTGATAAAGGAGATGGTTCTCATTTAAGCAAAAACATTCCAAATCACAAAACTTCCAATCATGTAGGAAATGGTGAGATCTCCCCCGTGGAGTCACAAGGAACTTTAGATGACACTCAGCAAGATACTGCCAAAGGCGATCAACTAGAAAGAATTTCTAATGGACCTGTATTGACTTTGGCCGGTTCACCATCTCTGAGCAGTATACAGGAAGCTTCAGGTGTGGCCGCACAGCAATTTAGTGGTACTGATTTACCTAATGGACCTCTAACTTCAAGTTTGAATTCAGATGTGCCTCAGCAACGCCCAAGTGTAGTTGTCTCACCACATTCTACAACCTCTGTTATACAGGGGCATCAAATTATAGCAGTTCCCCACTCAGGATCTAGAGTGCCCCATTCGGCCCCATCCTCTGATGTGCGGTCTACTAATGGCACAGCAGAATGCAAAACTGCGAAGAGGCCAGCAGAGGAGAATGATAGGGAAACAGTCACAGGAATTCCAAATAAAGTAGGAGTGAGAATTGTTACAATCAGTGACCCCAACAACGCCGGCTGTAGTGCAACCATGGTTGCTGTGCCAGCAGGAGCAGATCCAAGCACTGTAGCTAAAGTAGCAATAGAAAGTGCTGTTCAGCAAAAGCAGCAGCATCCGCCACCATACAGACAGAGCGTGGTCCCACAGGTAAGTCACTGCACTGCCATGTTTCTCTTGTCATAAGATTCTGAACTGTAAATATGAAGACATACTATTGTTCCTTTTCTCACCTTAAAGTTATTGTGCCTGCTTACCGATTTTTCCGTTCTTCCTGATTTTATATTTAACAGTTTTTCAGTTGTTAGCTTTTTGGTTAAAAATCATTTCAGTTTCATTATTTTGTAGTTGCTGCTAATTAGCATCTTTTGGACAATTTCTAAAAATATGTCTAAGTCGTCTTTTTCAAGGAGATTTCCTTTAGCAAGACTTCAGAGGGAGATTTCCTTTTTTTTTGCCAGTCCTGGGGGCTTGAACTCAGGGCCTGAGCACTGTCCCTGGCTTCTTTCTGCTTGAGGTTAGCACCCTACCATTTGAGCCACAGCGCCACTTCTGTCTTTTTCTATATATGTGGTGCTGAGGAATCGAACCCAGGTCTTCATGTCTGTGAGGCAAGCACTCTACCACCAAGCCATATTCCCAGACCCCAGATAGAGATTTCTGTGTGTGTGTTTTTGTGGCCCTTTTAATGGACTTTTGTGTGAACTCAAGAAATTAAGTATGTTCTTGTTATATTTATGTAATTTGTTCTGTATCTTTTTTGTTTGTTTTTCCTCCTGCAGTACTGGGGATTGAGCCCAGGGCCACAGCATGCTAGCAAGCACTTCATTTCTTTAAAAAAGTTTTACTTTGGGGCTGGGGATATGGCCTAGTGGCAAGAGCGCTTGCCTCGTATACTTGAAGCCCTGGGTTCGATTCCCCAGTACCACATATACAGAAAATGGCCAGAAGTGGCGCTGTGACTCAAGTGGCAGAGTGCTAGCCTTGAGCAAAAAGAAGCCAGGGACAGTGCTCAGGCCCTGAGTCCAAGGCCCAGGACTGGCAAAAAAAAAAAAAAAAAAAAAAAAAGTTTTACTTTGTTTGTTTTAGACTTCCTTAATCCTTTGCTCTTCTGTCATATTCTGATTTCCCCTTTTTATTTTCTGTTGTCCCACCTGTATGTTCTAATAATAAACAAAAGTATTTTCTAGGTTCCATTCTACTAAATTGAGGATGGAATAAAGCAGTAGAGATTTAAGGACAAAGTCTTACATGCTATTTCCGTAGAAGACTTAGGCTCACTTAACAGTTATCAACAACTGTTTACCCATCACTTTTCTTTGACTCTGTCTGCTAAGGTAGAAGGTAGAAGGTAGTGATTATTGCCAACTCTGCAAATGCTCTTCTGGCCTGGGTTGCTTCTTTATGCTTAGAGAGGTGACAGTAGTTTATAAACTTTATTGGAACTAGACCCAGTCTCAGAATAGGTGACAGCAAAATTCAAGATTCAAGAACAACGTGAGGATTGCCTTGCTCCACACCAGTTTTTTGGGTTTTTTGCCAGTCCTGGGACTTAAACTAAGGGCCTGAGCACTGTCCCTGGCTTTCTTTTGCTCAACGCTAGCACTCTACCACTTAAGCCGCAACGCCACTTCCAGCTTTTTCTGTTTATGTAGTACTGAGGAACCAAACCCAGGGCTTCATGCATGCTAGGCAAGCACTCTACCGCTGAGCCACATTCCCAGTCCCCCAGTTTTTGTTTTTGTTTTTGTTTTGATTATGTTTTTTGGCCCCCAGTCTCCCTTGGAGTCTATGTGAATTCTAAATAATTATAATAGACCAAGACAAGTGAGAGGAAAACTCCATTACTATGGACTTGTTTCATCAACCCTTATTTTGTGTCCTTAATCTTCTGTATATATTATATGGGATGATTATATTCAATAATGGCTCAATAACAATGAGTGAATAATAATGTTATCTACAATTAAGACTATACTGGTAACTTTGCACTAAAGCATTTTCTCATTTAGTCCTCACAACAGTTCTACTAGGTAAAAATCATCATTACTGCTTCAGAGTTGAGGACTAAAGATACTAAATAGTTCACCAAGGTTACCAAATAAGAGAAGGCACCAGGACTAAGCTTTGAGTATATATGAAATTATGTCAGATGAGCTCAACAACTTACTGCTTTTCGCCACAATTTTCTACAAGAAATTCTGGAAGCCCTTTTGTGTTTTGATTTGAACTACTACCTATAGAATAGAAACAACTACTAGTTGTTTCAGGACATCAGTGTTAGAACTCCTAGCACATTATCCATATACAGGTAATTTAGGCCATTAAAAGTGTGTGTGTGTGTGTGTGTGTGTGTGTGTAATTTCCAATCTAAGAAATCAGCATTAAACTATGCATTCTCCCCAGAGAATGTGGATTACTTAAAGTAGCTGCATTCCGTGTGCTGGGGTATAGCTCAATGGTAGAGCACACCTTGTACCTGAATTTCAACCCTCTCATCACCATAGGGGAAGGAGGAAGTAAGTTTACAAAGAAAAAAAAAGAGGAAGAAACCTATGTTCTAAAGTTAACGCTTTGCATAAAGAAGTTTAAAACTGTGTTTGTATAAGAAGGGATGTAGCGTGTGCTGTAACCACAAAAACAAGCATTGAAGAGCAGGATTTATTCCTTTTCAATGTTGCAGTGCTATCACGTATTCTAGGCAGGTGCTCTACCACTGAGCCGGTCTCCAAAGCCAGCAACACCTGGGATTCTTGTGTCTGGCACTTACCACAGAGCCTACCCCCCCTTAGTAATGGTGCCAGAATATTTTTGTCTTTGTGAAGAAGTTGAAATACCTTTATGCTAGCGATATAGAACAAATGATAAAAAATCAACTGTTCAAGATGGCATAAGCTTCTTTTAAAGGTTAGACTGTTGGATCTTCTTAAGAGCCTGCTAATAGAAAACCATTTCCACTGATTCTATAATTTCCTTATGTATTCTACAAGTTATACTTTACACCTGGGCTTGATATTGTTGATTATGTGACTTGGTAGCCTGGAGGGATCAAAATAGATGCATTCAGGTTGATTTGTCAGTCAGATATCCGAGTCCCACCAGTCCCAGGGGTGAGGAGGAAGCGCCTCTCATTCTCAGGAAGCGAGAACACTTGAGGCTGCACTGGGCTGTGCTGCTGTGCTAGTACATGAAAAAGTGTACTTGTCGACAAAAATTCAACGGCAAGCCTTCTACCGTTATTTTGTTCCTCTTAATGTTATTAGTCAGCTGTATTTCATAACTACAGAAAAAACAAGTTTGAAGACTGTATAAAGTAAGTGGTATAACTAGATTTTGCATTTAAGCAGCATTTAGCTGGGCATTTTTTTATTTATTAATTGAACATAAATTTTTTTACAAGGTGTTGTGCAAAGAGGGTGCAGTTACATAGTAGGGCAGTGTGTACATTTCTTGTGATATCTTACAACCTGTTTTTCCATCCCTTGTCTAGGTCAGGTAGACACATATGCAATATACAATGTATCAAGCACATATACAGTGTTCACAGACTTGGTCTAGCTGGGCATTTTATATCAGTAAAAACAAGTTGTGTCTACTTCAAGGCAAATTTATTTGTAGCTGTTTAAGTCTGCTGTATATGTTAGGTCAGGTGCAACATAGATATAATTTCTACATCCCTTTCCTTCTTTCACTGATTATAAATGAGTACTTGTTAGAGGCAAAAAAAAAATTGCCTAGATTGACATATTAAAAACGAATAGAAAATGAAAAAGATTCACAAATACTCCTGAGTACTTTTTTAGCATCACATAAACATGTTGGATGTATCTGTATATATTAATCCCTGTTTAATAACCTGTTTAAATTCTTGTATTTAACACTCATTTAGAGTACTTTATGTTTTGCCTCAGTTCCATGTTCTCAGTTGGCCTGAACAATTATTTGTTTTTGTTTATATTTTTGGTGTCAGTACTGGGGCTTGAACTTAGGACTTTGTGTTCTCAATTGGCATTTTTGCTCAAAGCTGGCCCTGTACCATTCGAGTTTTATATCTGCTGTTGCCTTTTTGCTGGTTAATTGACAATAAGAATTGCTTGAGGATTTGTGTGCATGGGCTGGCTTGGAGCCATGATCCTCCGCTCAGCCAACTGAATCGCTAGGATTGTAGGTGTGAGGTGCCCAGCTTCCTGAATCACTTTCTTGATTTGGCTTTGTGCAACATTAAGTATTAATGTGTGTGTGCATGTATGTGTGCCCTAGGCCTTGGATGGAAGGCCTGGACACTGTCCCTGAGCCTTTTTGCTCAAGGCTAGTACTCTCTACCTGTGAGCTACAGCGCCACTACCATCTTTTTGGTGATTAATTGGACATGAGAATCTTACAGGCTTTCCTGCCCAGTGACTTTAAACTGCACTCCTCGGATCTCAGCCTCCTAAGTAGCTAGGATCACAGGTATGACCACCAGCAATACTGGTATGTTCTTTTCTTCAGTAAGCAGATTGAGAAATTTACTAATTACAAAGGGGATCTGTAGTCTCAAAAGGACATTGTTTAGTCATAGGCCATAGGAAACTTTAGCAGAAGCCACAAGAGTAAAATTTTAATGTTTAAGACTCTGTTGCTTGGGCTGGGGAGATGGCCTAGTGGCAAGAGAGCTTGCCTCGTATACATGAGGCCCTGGGTTCGATTCCCCAGCACCACATATACAGAAAATGGCCAGAAGTGGCGCTGTGGCTCAAGTGGCAGAGTGCTAGCCTTGAGCAAAAGGAAGCCAGGGACAGTGCTCAGGCCCTGAGTCCAAGGCCCAGAACTGGCCAAAAAAAAAAAAAAAAAAAAAAAGACTCTGTTGCTGAGATTTGTAGATCACTGGCACATTATATAATAAGAAAGACATTACCACTAAACATTTATTTGTATTTTTTTGTGCTCTTACAAAATAGATTTGTGTATATATTTTTATTTATATTTATACTCAAGAGGAAAAAACTTGGTAGAGATTGTATATCCCTTATCCAGAATA
The DNA here is from genome assembly GCF_023159225.1 of Perognathus longimembris pacificus. Classification (NCBI taxonomy): domain Eukaryota; kingdom Metazoa; phylum Chordata; class Mammalia; order Rodentia; family Heteromyidae; genus Perognathus; species Perognathus longimembris. Next base: position 57,219,422 of record NC_063161.1, on the reverse strand, counting down.
CTGGCAATCATAAGTGCTTCAGATGTTAAACTTCTTTCCAATATTGGAATATTTGCATAATATAATGAGATATTGAGTATAAGATTCATATTTAAATATAAAATTCACTTATATCTAATACAGCCTACAGGTAATATTGTACAATGTCTTAATATTTTTGCATGAGAAAAACTTTATGGTATGGAAACTTCTGATTGTGGAATCAGATTGGCACTCAAAATTTTTCAGGTTTTGGACCAATTCAATTTTTAGAATTTTGGATTAGGGTTGTTCAGCCAGTAGATTAATTAAAGAAATGGAAGAAAGCAGGTATACTGGTGGCTCATGCCTGTGATCCTAGTCACTCCTTAGAAGGCTAAGATGCAAGCAGTAAAGTCTGTGACACTCATCTTCCAATTAACCACCAAAAAGCCAGAAGTAGAGGTCTGGCTCAAATGCAGAGCACCAACCTTGAGTGAAAATGCCAAGCAAGAATGTGAGGTGTTGAGTTTGACTCCCAGTACTGGCGCCACAAAAAAAAGAAAAGAAAGATTGATTATGGGCTGGAGACCTTGTTCAAATGATAGAGCACTATGTCTGAAAGTTGAAGTTCCCACATTCAAGAGTGTTTCCCCACCACTCATTGATGTCTATACATTTAGATTTTGTATAATCTCTGGCTTTGAGTTTTGTTTTTTTCTGCTGATACTGGGGCTTGAAATCCTGGCCTCTCAAGTTACTGGCTTTTTTTTACTCCGTACTGGCTTTCTGCCACTTGAGCCATGCTTCCACTTCCAGCTTTTTGCTAATTAATTGGAGGTAAGATTCCTGAGGATTTGTTTGCCTACACTGGATCCTAACCACAATCCTCAGATCTCTGCCTCATAAGTAACTGCATCTCTTTGTCTTGAGTCAGGGTCTCACTAAACAGTCTGAGGTGGCTTGAAGTCTCAGTCTCAGCCATCTGAGAGCTACTGTTATAGCTGTGGACTACTACACCTGACTTGCAAGTGTAATCCTTTTTATGTCACACATAGAGTAAACCTAACTTGTTTTTTTGTTTTTTGTTGTTTTTTTTTTTTTGGCCAGTCTTGGGACCTGGGCTCAGGGTCTGAGCACTGTCCCTGGCTTCTTTTTGCTCAAGGCTAACATTCTGCCACTTGAGCCACAGCGCGCCTTCTGGCCATTTTCTGTATATGTGGTGCTGGGGAATTGAACCCATGGCCTCATGTTTACGAGGCAAGCACTCTTGCCACTAGGCCATATCCCCAGCCCAGAGTAAACCTAACTTGTTCCTTGCAGTGTTTTGAAAATATCTCTCACATCTACATTGGTTACACAAAGAGAAAATTCATTATAGTATAACTTTGTATACTTTTGTATAATTTTGACAAGTATATTCTTTAATTAAAATACGGATATATTTGTAGCTTCTTGCTCATTTTTAAAAGACACCTCGAGAATACTGATTAACTTTGTATGGGGCTGGAACCATCGTGCTGGTGCTCATTGCTTATTAGTGTTCCCTATGTTTTGTACACAGTAGTTCAGGGAAGCATTTTGACTCGTTTGGTTTCGTTGTTGTTTGGTGTTCTTTTAGCTTACATTAGTTACACAAAGAAATTTCATTATAGTATTATAACCTTATATGTCTGTTTTGTCTTTTAATGTCGCACTCTCAGCAGCTTAAACTTAGTGTCTGCCCACCTTTTTCCAGTGTTACCTTATAAATGAACGAACATATCCCATGCTTTCCCAAAGTTTTCATTCCCTGTCTTTGAACATTCTTGAAAGTGATGTGTTACCATTTCTATATGAAACTTAATATTATATTTTTCCTTTGAAATACTTCAAAGTATGTTACTTTTGAGAGTTGTTTTAACCTACATTGTATGTATTAAGAATATTCAGGGGCTGGGGATATAGCCTAGTGGCAAGAGTGCCTGCCTCGGATACACGAGGCCCTAGGTTCAATTCCCCAGCACCACATATACAGAAAACGGCCAGAAGTGGCGCTGTGGCTCAAGTGGCAGAGTACTAGCCTTGAGCAAAAAGAGGCCAGGGGCAGTGCTCAGGCCCTGAGTCCAAGGCCTAGAACTGGCAAAAAAAAACAACACTATATTTACTAATACTGTCCACCAAAAGATGAGTGTGGTAGTACATACCTGTAATCCCAGCTCTAGGGGGACAAAGGCAGGAAGATTTTTAGTTTGTGGATAGCCTGAGCTATATGGGGAGTCTAAGGCCAGGCTGGAGCTACATAGCAAGAGCATGTCTCCCCCGCCCCTCCCTCAAGAAAAATCAAAGGCTAAATGTAGCCTGATGGTAAAGAGCTTGTCTAGTATGCATAAGGCCACAAGTTTGATCCCAGCATTGCCTAAAAGTAAAATTCTTATTCTATTTATGGTTATAACAGTTTTGGGGGGAGGGGTATATGTGTGCTAGTACCAGGACTTGAACTGGGAGTTTTTAGTTCTCACTCTATTTTCTTGCTAATAGTTGATGCTGTATCATTTGCGCCACTCCTTCACGCCAGCATTTACTTGGCTAATTGGAGATGTAATCTGACAGACTTTTCTGCCTGAACTGGTCTCAGCCTCCTGAGTAGCTAAGATTACAGGCGCGAGCCACTAGTGTCAGGTTTGATTACAGCTGTCAATATAATCACCTGGAGTTTTTTGCCAATACTTTGCCGTGTTACAGAAGGCATGCCAAGGACAGGACAGTCGTGTGTTTTTTTTTTCCTTTTTTTCTTTTTGCCAGTGCTGGGGCTTGAACTCAATGCCTGAGCACTGTCCCTGGCTTCTTTTTGCTCAAGGCTAGCACTCTACCACTTGAGCCACAGCACCTTTATCTATATATGTGGTGCTGAGGAATCGAACCCAGGGCTTCATGTATACAAGGCAAGCACTCTACCACTAGGCCATATTCCCAGTCCCCCGTCACGTGTTTTATAATGGTCACAGTAATATATAATCTTGCTTCTGTGGTTCCATATTGACTGAAGACTCATTTAAATGTTTTGAAGAAAATGGCAAAATGTTAATTTCATGTTAGCATTGCATAGCTATTATAACCACGCTTGTAAGACTGTGGTATAAAATACTGCTGTTAGTGTCATGTCACAGGCCTGTCTCTGTGCTTTTTCCCAGAACACTCCTATGCCACCTTCACCAGCTGTTCAAGTGCAGGGCCAGCCCAGCAGTTCCCAGCCGTCTCCGCTCAGTGCATCCAGTCAACATGCAGAGCCAATGAGGAAACCGGGCCAGAACTTCATGTGCCTGTGGCAATCCTGTAAAAAGTAAATGGCAGCTTTATTTGATATGCAAATGTATTCTTTGGTTTAGAATGCTTTCATATTTAAATTTTTGTGATATATAGTTTCATGAAAATTTCCTTTGATAACACTAACTCTTAGCAAAAATGTGTTTTGTGATCTAATAGCACTTTTAGCTAAGAATTTTATATTAGTGGTAGTAACCTCATTGCTTGATGGTTGGTGGTTAGAAAATGTACTTTTAAATTAGGAAATTGATTATGAAAAAGAGATGGGTTTTTTTTTTAAAGTGACTTGAACTTACTGGCAGGGATAGAATCTTTGTATAGTAGAAGTTTAGAAGTAATGAAGTTTAGAAGAACTTCTCTTAAATTTAAGTGCAACATGTTTACTCCAGGAAAATTGCAAAAAGAGCCATTCCAGCTCAGTTTACTAACTCTGAGACTGACTCTTATCTCAATAGAATATATTCTTCATGTCTTTGTAGGTAACAAACATTGCATTTCAATTATTTTTGTAAGTTTCACTATACACAATTATATTCCACTGTAAAATTAATGAATAGATTTCTGATTAGACTAAGGATTTGTGTAGCTTAGGGACTACTAATAGTTTACAAAAGTTCTTTAGGATAGTAGTTTATCAAACTTTAAATTTCAACCCAATCATTGGGTCATAAAATCATTTAAGTGTGTTGTGACCAATGGATATTTTTTCCAATAAAAAAAGAAGAAAATGCAGATACTATTATGTTAGTAAGGCTAAGTGTTGGTTCTTATCATATGTGTATATAATACATGTATGTATATATATTTGGTCATAGTATATAATCTATGTCAAAGAAGTTGTTTAGCTGTCTTTTGTTATTTCTGCATTCATTTAGAAAATTAACCCTCAATTTATTTCCTTTTTATTTATCTTTTCAAATTGTGTGTGTGTGGTGCTAGAGAAGGAATTTATGACCTTGCACTTGTTAAGCAAGGACTCTATGACTGAGCTACACCCCTAGCCCTTCTTTCCTGAAACTTCTCACTAGTGCCCTTTTCTTCCTTTCATTCTTTGTCTGTTTTCTTGTTCTTCTCTCTCTCCTTCCCTTCCCTCCCCTTCCTTTTGAACTCAAGACCTTAGGCTCTCAAGGCAAATACCTTACCATTTTCACAATAAACTCCGGTCTTCTTATTTTTCAGATAGCATCTCACTTTTCTTGCCCAGGCCAGCATGAACTTTGATCCTCCAATACTTCAGTCAGTGCTCTTAGTTTACATCTCCATACCCAGGTGTTTATTGCTTGAGGTGGTATCTTACTAACTTCCTTCTGAGGTAGGCCTTGACCTGAAGTCCTCCACTTTCCAGGTTGCTAGGATTATGAGCAAGATACACTACCCTGGGTATTGGTGTCAAATTTACTCTTTCCATTTGTTTTGATAGTTTATTTTCCAGTGGTAAAATAGTAAGTGGCTGACCAATGTAGGTAACCTACAGAAGCTCTTTGTTTTAAAAACTTTGAACTGCTTTGGAATAAGAAGTGTAACTGCTTTAGATGGAGTTCTTACAGTGTGTAGAGCAAAGAATGATAAAACAGGTAGTTACTTAGTTGTGCACCTGGTTACTAGGACCAGTGGTACCTAATTTAAAGGTGTACTTGGTCTTTTCTAAGTAGGATTGAACAAGGCTTCTTAGAACTTAGAATTTTTTTCAAGTAGTACCTCGCTAATAGATTCAGTCAGAGTGTGCAAATATTTATTAAGCAGAATATCAAGGCCCATGTGCTGGAAGCTAACTCCCAGCCCATAGAGAGAACGATCACATTCCAAGTTAAAACAGCTGATGATATGCGGCCTTCGGTTCATGGAATCAAAAGCAACTTGGGAAATATCTGGGTCATAACAACACTTGCTACATAGTTTTGTAGTTATAATTCGCCATCTCTACTTAGTATGGGGTTTCTTTTAACTGAGTCACTTCTTGTTATATCACATATAAGCAACTTGGTTTTTCAACTCTAAATGTGTAAATCTGAAACACAGGGACCCCACTCTTCAATTATCCCCCACCAAACCACATTTACATGCCCATGCAACAAACCACTATTCACTTCATTCAATATTATAGACTCTTCAAATATCCAGTCTTTGCATTTCCAGCAGCCATTTTGTTCATTTAGACCTTAATTTGGAATTCAAGATTTAAATATTGCCTCTAGATGGTTAAGTTATAAATCCCGTTGGATTTATAGAATATATCTCCATCTATCTTAATTTTTTCCTTCCTAATTTTTTGTTGGAAAAAGCAGGTAATTTGACCTGTATAACATCACAGTATGGATTTTGCCTGATACTGATTAGCATGCTACTCAGACCTTGTATATCTGGAATTTGATCCTGAAGTTTGATCAAATTCTGCCTTGATTTTTGTGAATACCTCTTCTATCAAGGGATAGATACTACCTCATCTCTTCCTGTAATATAAACAGACGCTGAGGGTCATTGCCTAGAACATTATTTCTTTAAGCACTGAAAGGTGTAAAAGGACCTCTTATGATGGATTTGGGATTCTGACAAAGTTCCTAGAGGAAAGGCAAAATAGCCAGATGCTTATTTCTCTCATTTATCAGTGTTTATAGTAATCAGTTGTTCACTAGTGCTTTGAAGATAGTCATGAGGTTTGGCTTTTGTTGGTTTTATTTGTGCTATCATTCTGAACTGACTTAGAATTACAACATATCTGAGCTATTTTAACCCATTAAAGTTACTGTACCCTTTAGGAGATTCTATTTGTGCCATTCAGGGCTAGTAAAAGCCTTTTCAAGTCAATTATCAAAGTCTCTTTATATGTGATCCTAATGTATACATATTGTACAGTTTTCTGTTGCACAAGATGGTCTAGTTTTGTTTTTTATTCATTTTAAATTTATTCATTTTATTCATTTTAAATTTTTATTCATTTTAAATTCATTTTTTTATGTTCCTCCCCCAAGGCTGTGAAATTAGCTTTTTCCAAGGACTCTAGTTTTTTCTTTTTTTAATTTTTTTAAATTTAATTAGTTTTTTTGCCAGTCCTTGGGCTTGAACTCAGGGCACAGGCACTGTTCCTGAACTTCTTTTGCTCAAGGCTAGCACTCTACCACTTGAGCCACAGTGCCACTTCTGGCTTTTTCTGTATATGTGGTGCTGAGGAATGGGACCCAGAGCTTCATGCATGCTAGGCAAGCACTCCACCACTAAGTCACATGCCCAGCCCACTCCTAGTTGTTTTTAGAAGAGAATGGGAGGGAATTAACCCAAGTACCGGGGATTGCTTTTAAGGTGAAGTCTTAATCCATTTTCTGTTGCTATCACCACAAGAGTAGTGAATTCATAAAGAAATACGGTTCTGGACATTTGAAAGTCCAAAGTGAAGAGTCCACACCTAGTGAGAACGTTTTTGTTTTGTTGACTTGGGTTCCCAAGGCAGCCAGGAAGCCCGAAGTAGAGCTGGGGCTCACATGTTGTGGCCCCAACCACCCTGAGAGAAGGGGAAGGGAGGGGGAAAGAGAGGAGAGAGGAACAGAAGTGTGAGAGAGAGGTTAGAGGAAGAGAAAAGAGAGATCTGAGGGTCATAGTTTGAAGCCAGCTCAGTCAGGAAAGTCTGTAAAACCAGAATTGGAGCTGTGACTCCAGGGGTAGAGCGCTAGCCGTAAGCAAAAAAGCTCAGAGACAGTGCCCAGGCCCAGAGTTCAAGCCCCAGGTCTGGCACCAAAAAAAAAAGCATTCTACCTTGTAAAATATTTAAATTAGAAAACTATCCTTCCCAAAGTATAGCTGTCATTGTTAGTTCCATTGTATATGTCCCAACCCTTTTTCAGTACAGCTGTATTCTTGTTTGTATCTTAAACTTTCAAGTAAACAATATATGCTAATCTTCATTAAATCGATATTCATTGATGTGTAGAATGTATACATAAGTTTTAATGTCAATCAATAACTCCTCATTCCTTATACTGATATGAAGAATTGTGTTTTACAAATGTGAAAGGTTTTACAATATAAATATATTTAATTTCTGTTGGTAAAGAGATCAACTTTTCTTCTTTGCCAGGATTTCTCTTGAATTATTAAGACATTTATGCCCATAAAATGTCATGTTCCTATACTACAATTTTTTTGCCAGTCCTGGGGCTTGAACTCAGGGTCTGAGCACTGTCCCTTGCTTCTTTTTGCTCAAGGCTAGCACTCTACCACTTGAGCCACAGCGCCACTTCCTACATTTTGCTTTTATATGGTGCTAAGGAATCAAACCCAGGGTTTCATGCATGCTAGGAAGCACTTTAGTGCTGAGCCACATTTCCAGCCCCTGTGCTGTAGTTTTGTTTAATAGTATCTCATTTTGATGTATAATCAGGTTTTGGTTGTGTTATTTGTTATTACAAATAAGTAGCTGTAGTGAGCAATTTTGTCCTAAATCGCTCATTTTCTACAAATATTTCAGTTATAAAAGTCCAAATTAGAAGTTGCTGGGTCAGGAAGCATACTTTTTTTTTTCTTTCTTTTTTAAATAAATTGAGAGGTAGCCATGTGCCAGTGGCTCACTCCTGTAGTCCTAGCTACTCAGAAGGCTAAGATCTGAGGATCATGAGTCTAAGCTAACGGGGCAGGAAAGTCTCTCTGAGACTCTTATCTCCAATTAACAACTCAAAAACCAGAAGTGGAGCTGTGGTCCAAAGTGAAAGAGCACTAGCCTTGAGCAAAAGAGCCCAAGGACAGTGCCCAGGCCCTGAGTTCAAGCCCCACAACTGAAGATAGATAGATAGATAGATAGATAGATAGATAGATAGATAGATAATCTTACTTACTCTCAAATGTACAATGTTCTGCACTTACCAGTAAATATCTCTACCATAACTTTTATGTAGGCACTTACTGCACACATATTTGTGTTACTAATTAGAAACTGAAGCTTCTTAAAACATTCTTTACTGTCTAGATTCTGGTTTTGCTTCTCATTGCCTTGCTAGTAAAGTCAGATAGTATTCGATTATTAGTAATATGTCCTTTGCCACTTACCTATTCTGATATTTGCGTTGGTAATCCTGCTGAATAGGATGTAATGTTGGATAAATGGGAGATATGGCTTCTTAAATGGGAGTGGAAATGTAAACACGGATTCAGCTAAAAATACAGATTGGCCAGAATGTGCTGAATTTATGATGTCAGGCTGGATATGTTAAAGTAGTTATATAATCTGAAACCTAGTAAATGCTTGAGCAGTTTCTTAAAGTACACTTGAGCGTAGTATTCATTTATAAGGTTCTATTATATTTGAAAATATTTATTTTCAGGAGATTCTTAACTTTCAGTAAAAGTCAGAAATTAGGTATGAAGGATAACAACCTTAAGGAAGTAACCAGAAATCTTCAGTGTGGTTGAATAATTCAACTTGGAAATAGAAAAGCTAAGGATTTTTCAAAATATGATTTAAGTAAAATGAATTAGAGATTGGTTTGCCCTATTTTGCTTTATAAACCTTGCGAAGAGAAATATCACTGAAATCCAGACAGCACATAATGTATTGCAGACTTCCAGGGCTGAGCATGTAGTTTGGTGATCTAGCACTGGCCTAGCATCCCACCCACCCCCGAAGGTGTTGTAATTTGTAAGCAGTAACTTCAAAATTTGTCCACTCAATATCTCTGTGAAGTCTTGGTAAAGATATCTAATGACTCTAAGGATTTGGGAAGCTAGCATATGAAATTGATAACTCGTGCTGAGGATTGTAAGTTTTATATTCTAAGGAAAACACCCTCTTCTGTGTTTGTAGGTGGTTTCAGACGCCCTCACAGGTTTTTTACCACGCAGCTACTGAACATGGAGGAAAAGACGTGTACCCGGGGCAGTGTCTTTGGGAAGGCTGTGAGCCTTTTCAGCGACAGCGCTTTTCTTTTATTACACACTTACAGGTACCACTTTTTACTATAATTTGCTCACTACCTCATCTGGTTGCCTTAAAGACACTGATGTATGTTCTCTCCCCTCCCCCACCTTCTCCAAAAGGATAAGCACTGCTCAAAGGATGCCCTGCTCGCAGGATTAAAACAAGATGAATCAGGACAAGCAGGAAATCAAAAATCTTCTACCAAGTAAGGAAAATGAGCATACTTGCTCTTGTACATGAAACGCAAATAGTCCAGGGCTGAGGGTATAGTGTAACTCAGTGGAAGAGGGAAAGCCTCAACGTGCAGGGCTATGGAGTCAATCCACATACTACCAAAAAAAACAAAAAACAGAAAAGGAAACTACACAAGACTCAGAAACAGTGAAAGGCCATCTTTGGGGGAAACGCACAATCTGGTTTCTAAGGCAGCTTTCTCACTGCCAAGCCTTGAGGCTATATTCAGATGACTCAAAACTTTAGGCTTCAGGAATCTGGCCTTTCTAAGGTACACTGTAGCTTTAACAGTTTGATTTTACTTTGTAGACAAGTTATTGGAATGGCAAATTAATCTTTGTAATTGGAAGTATTATGTATGGTATTTGGGGTGGGGATTGTTTTTCATTTTTATTGCTAGCCATTACCAGGATTTGAACTTGGGGCCTTGCATTTGCTGTTTGTTGGCTCTCTGCCACTTAAGCTATGCTTGCCGTTCTGCCTTTTGCTAGTTATTTTGGAAATGGAGTCTTACAGACTTTGATGCCTGGGGTTGCTGCATCATCCTCATAATCCTCCAGTCTCCACCTCTTGAGATTACAGATGTGAACTCTTAGTACTCAGCTTGGTTCTTTTTTTTTTTTTTTTCTAAGAGAATAAGCATGCATTTCATAATGGTAAAGAGATTTCTTTATTTATATGCATGTGTTTATATTTAAACAAATGCATATATACTGGGTTACATTTAGATTGTTTTCATATTATATTTTCTGATATTCAGAATTGGTTTATTTATGTAAAAGAGTTTCAGAACTTTCACTTTATACCTGAGAAGATTGAAAGTCCTTCTGCTGTCTCACAGAGCATTCGGTGTGGAGACTGCTTGGAGTTTGAATGTTTTATATAAAACTACTACCTCTGCTTCATAAAGATCAGTAGAGCTCTATTGAAATTAGTAAATAAAGATGAAAATATTTAAGTTACATAAGAAAATAATCTGATATATGGTATTTAACATAGCTCGTATTGGACTCTCTTCTACTGGATCATCTAGGCTAGTACAGTTTTTGTTTTGTTTTGTTTTGTTTTGTTTGCCAGTCCTGAACTTGAACTCAGCCTGAGCCCTGTCCCTGAGCTTCTTTTGCTCAAGGCTAGCACTTTACCACTTGAGCCACAGTGCCACTTCTGGCTTTTTCTGTTCATGTGGTGCTAATGAATGGAACCCAGGGCTTCATGCATGCTAGGCAAGCACCCTACCACTAAGCCACATTCCTGGTCCATAGGCTAGTACATTCTTAGGAAACAATTTTTACTCCTAGGTTCTGTTTTAAAAATAGCTCACAGCTCAAATTATAAACTGTTTTCCTCTTAATAAATATGTTCAGTTATACTCTTCTTATTGCCTACTTTTACTCAGCACAGTGACTGAGGATGGAACATTCTTGCACATCTGTTGTTTGCTTAAAAGTGATAGATTGAGCTGGGTGTGGCGGTGCATGCATGAGACTCGGCATCCCAAAAGCTGCCCAGCCTATAATATAGTGATACCTTGCCTCAAACCAACAACCAAAAATTTGATTGAAAAATAAAAGCCTGAAACTTCATCTGGATACTAGAGTCTTTTGCCTGGGCCATCGCATCTTTTATTTACCATGTATCTAGAATTCCACAGCAGCCTGGTGGGATGGGTCGGGGTCTCTAGCGGAGCCTGTCTGCAGCCTGGTGTAACGGAATGGCTTCTCTGGTCACTTCAGGCCGCCGGCTGTAGGGGGCACAGGCTCCACACCAAGGGCACAGAAGGCCATTGTGAACCATCCCAGTGCCGCCCTCATGGCTCTCCGGAGAGGATCCAGGAACCTTGTCTTTAGAGACTTTACAGTAAGTGTGCCTTGAAAGCTTTATCTGGGGAGACGTGAACCTTGTATGATTTAGATCTTTATTCTTTTTTTCAAATTCTTCTTTTTAAGGATGAAAAAGAGGGACCAATAACTAAACACATCCGACTAACAGCTGCCTTAATATTAAAAAATATTGGTAAATACTCAGAATGTGGTCGCAGGTAAGTAATCTGTTTTAAATTCACTACCAAGGTAAAATTATTTTACTTTTACATGTAAGTTAATAAAATTAGGCATATTATTTAAATATTTACTTATTTAACTGATTTTTCTACTCAGTTTTGTGAATATAATGGCCAAAAGCTTATTGTTTAGTCAGGCCATTATAATAGTCTAAAAGCAAGAAACAAAGTTAATACAAAAGACAGTCTTTTAGCTTGTTTTATTAAGTTGCATTTCTTTTTTTTAAATTTATTTATTAATTGAACACAAATTTTTTGATAAGGTGTTGTGCAAAAAGGGTGCAGTTACATAGTAGGGCAGTGTGTACATTTCTTGTGATATCTAAGTTGCATTTCTTGTTGGATATACAAACTAGAACAAAAAGAGTACCTCTACTGAAGTGAAACTTGTTTAATTAGAAAAAGGAACCAGTTAGCCAGTTGAATCCTGTAGAATCATGATGAAACTCAGTTAGACAGTGGGTGATGTTAATGATATTGGTAAGATTCTCTGTAATATGCTAAACTTTTAACGTTACTTTCTTAAGCAAAATTTAAGCAAGAGAATAATCCTTAAGAGAGCATGTCTTGGGGCTGGGGATATGGCCTAGTGGCAAGAGTGCTTGCCTCGTATACATGAGGCCCTGGGTTCAATTCCCCAGCACCACATATACAGAAAACGGCCAGAGGTGGCGCTGTGGCTCAAGTGGCAGTGTGTTAGCCTTGAGCAAAACGAAGCCAGGGACAGTGCTCAGACCCTGAGTCCAAGCCCCAGGACTGGCCCAAAAAAAAAAGAGAGAGAGAGAGAGAGAGAGAGCACGTCTTAATCCTTAAGAGAGCACGTGTGGGATGTTTTGGGATGCCTCCTCAGCCTTCTTCCTGTGTGGGGGCTTTTCTCATCTCATAGCACGTGTTCAGCTGAACAGTCTCACACTCCCTACCTGAGAAACTGTTGTTTGGCTATTGTGATCTTTTGTTGTTGGTGGTAGTGGTCATGAGGCTTGAACTCTGGGCCTAGATACTGTCCCTGAGCTCTTTTGTTCAAGGCTAGCACTCCAGCACTTGGAACCACAGCACCATGTCCAGTTTTCTGGTGGCTAATTGGAGATAAAAGAGCTTCACACCCTTTCCTACCCTGGCTGGCTTTGAACCTCGATCCATAGATCTCAGCCTCCTGAGTAGCTAGGATTACAGGCGTGAGCCATCAGTGCCCGGCTGACTATTGTGTTCTTGATCATCACTGTCGAGACCAGTCTTTTTCTGTAGTTTACCTTCTAAGAATTCCTTCTCCTAAGTATGCCTGAATCTACTACCTTAGTTCTGCCTCTTACCTCTATTTGACCATGTTTTGGGTCTTTTAGAATAATAGTGTAGTATACTGAGTATTTGCGTGTGTGTGTGTATGTGTGTGTATACATGTGTACATGCATGTGCCAGTATTGGGATTTAAGTGATAGCATTGTGATCTCACTTGACTTTTTCACTCCAAGTTGGCACATTGCCACTTGGACTAGCCTCCACTTCTGTTTTTTTGTTAGTTAATTAGAGATAAGAGGCTCATGGACTTTTCTGCCCAGGGTGGCTTTGAACCTGATCCTTAAATCTTGGCCCCCTGAGTAGCTCGGTGTGAGCTACTGTGCACCCAGCTACTGACAGTCCTTAAAAATTAACAAGCATTTCTCAGTGCTGGAAATCAAACCCAGAGCCTAACACATGCTAGGCTAGAAAAAGTCTTAATACCTGAGATTTTCAGAAAAATTTATTTTTAAGATGGAGTCTCATGGAGTTTTCTGCCTGGGCAGGCTTCAGACCTCAATCTTCTGGAATCGGCCTTCAGAGTAGCTGGGATTATAGATGTGAGCCACTAAGCTGGATTCACTCTAAGTTTTATGAAAAAGAAAACTTAAAAACAGCAACAAATGGATTTGGGATAAATGGAGAATGACAGCTAATGTACACATGGTTTCTGTTTAGGATGAGGAAAATAATTCTATTAATGATTGTGATGGTGAAAATACTAAAACCCAAGACATTGTATAGCTCAATTGAGTAACTTATTAAATTGTATAAATGTCTCGATAAATGTTTAAAAGGGTAAATTTTTTTAATCAAATAGTACTAAAAAACATCACCAAATATATGCATTCAGCCCCTCTTTCACACTTCAGGTGGGTAGCTTTTACCTAGCAAATTCTTCTGGTCTCTGCCCCCGTGTCTCCCCGTGGTTTCTCAGTCCCCTTCTCTCCTTGTCAGTGCTGGCCTTGGATGCAGCCCTCACACATGCTCAGTGAGCTGGACCCCAGCCCTGCTCTTCCATTTCAATCTTGGTACATTAGCTGTACATAAAATCCTAGTTTGAAAACCTCATTTTCCTTTAGAAGGCGCAGGGGTATTGCTCCGTTTTCTTCTAGGATCTAGTGTTGCTTTTGAGAGAGTTGTAGTGACTCTTGGTCCCATTTCTTCATATGTCACCTAGCTTCTCCCTCTGGAAGCTTCTACAGCCTTTTTATTTCTGATAATTTGAGGTTTCATAGGAATTTTTTCCCCTTTAACTGATGCAAAAAATAATTACACAAATTGCCAGGTGTTGGTGGTTTAGACCTATAATCCTAGCTAATCTGGAGGCTAAGACCCAAAGTATTAAGGTTCAAAGGCAGCCAGCCCTTGCTGCAAACTGTCTGAGACTCCATCTCCAGTTAGCCAGCAAAGTGCTGACTGGAGGCAGCTCAGTGCAGAGCACCAGCCATGCACGGTAGAGCTGGGCAGGAGCTCCCAGTCCTGCACTTCAGATGGAAGATTGCAGTGCCACGTGATACTTCAGTACATTGTAATGCTTAAATTGGGCTACACATGTCTACCGACATTTTAAAAGTATGCAGTCCATAATTATCTGTAATCACCCTACTGTGCTGTGATGCTCTAGCACTTCTTGCTCTGTGTAGTTAACTGTGCACTCGTTGACTTAATTCTCCATCCGCCCAGCCCTCACCCTCGGCCCTCCTCCTCCTCAGCCTCTGTTGAGCACAGTTCTCTCAACTTCAATGAGATCAACTTTTTTTTTCTTTTAAAATGTTTTTATGGTTACTACAAAGGTGATGTACAGAGGGGTTACAGTTACCTAAGTCAGGTAATGAGTGCATTTCTTTCAGATGTTACCCCTTCCCCTTCTCCCCCTGTTTTTCTCTCCCATCCTCTTCCACAAGTCATAAAGTTCGTTTGCGAAGGTGTCTAGCCAGTTTGGTAGCTATAGACTGCAGTGAGGGAGGGCGCGCTGGACTTGTCTGTTCTGCGCCTGGCTTACTTCAAGGGAACACTGTCACAGGCAACAGGACTACATTCTTCTTATAGCTTAATAGTAGTCCATTAGTACTCCATTACATACATTTATCTGGGAGCCATTTTTTAGTGTCCCTTTTCAGAAAAATGTCTGTTCAGGTCTCTTGTCCATTTTTCTTTCAGTGTTTGGATTTTTTCTTTTGAGTATTTGGATTCCTAAAATCTCAATTCCTTGTCAGATGTATAGTTCACAAATCCTCCGTCACCTTCTGTAATTTGTCTTCTTACTGTTTCCTTAGCAGTGCAGAAGCTTTTTAGTTGGTTGTGATCCCATTTGTGGTTTGTTTTAGTTTTGTTTATTGTGGCTTTTGGGGTCTTGTCCAAAAATGGCTTTCTCTTCCCACTGCCATGAAGTCTATCTCTAATACTTCTTTCCTAGGTTAAGCCTTACAGTAATTGTCTGGTTCATTCTGAATTGATTTTTTTCTGAGTATTGACAGGCCCAGATCTACTTTCCTGCATCTACAGTTTTCTAGCTCTACTTACTAAGAAAACTTTCCCCCGTGCATGTTCTGAACACCATTGTTCAAACAGCTGGCTTTACATGCATGGCTTTCCTGCTAGGCAGTCCCTTTTGTTTTGTTTATCTACCAACATTACTTTTTGACTACTATGGCTTTGCTGAGTATTTTGTGGTATATCTTGGAAATGAATGTTTTATTGTTTTCATTGAAGTAGATCATTTTCAGACTAGAGATTCATATCCATTTGTAACAGGACACTTATATGTATCTTTACCCTTGTATGCATCTTTTTAATTTTTGTCTATATAACATCTATGAAAATTTCCTTGGCTTTATCATCAAATCTGTTAATTGTTTTTTCAGTCCTGAGGTTTGAACTCAGGGCCTTGAGCTTGCTCAACTGGCGTTCTGCCACTTGCTTCCAGGTTTTGTTGGTTACTCTAGAGAGGTTCTTACAGGTTTTTCTGCCTAAGGTGGCATTAAACTGTGATTCTATAGCTAGGATGATAGGCAAGAACCATTGGGGCATGGCCACATGTATTGAAATTCCTTCAGTTATCTTGCTAGTTTTAATTTGTATGAGTCTTCTTAGTTACTATTGGAGACCGTGTGTTTCCATCTCTTTCATGATTTGTTTGTGCCAGTAGTAGGATTTGAACCGAACACTTTGAGCTCTCATTTAGTTCTACCACTGATCTACACCTCCACTTCCGGCTTTTTGCTGGTTAAGAGGAGATAAGATTCTCAGATTTGTTTGAGATCTCAGCCTCCTAAATAGCTAGGGTTACTTACAGATGTGAGCGACAGTGCTGGGCTTTCTCAAAGGATATTAATGCTGGTATTTTTAGTTTTCTTCTGCTTTGTGTACATATTTGCCCCTTTTGCAAATGTTTGAGGATTTGGGGGTTCACTTTATATATTTGGAATACAAAGCTGGTTTGGACTCCTGAGGCATGAGAATCACATGTTTGAAGCCAGCCTGGGCTACAAAAAAAAAAAACCTGTCTCAAAAAAAGGTGAGGGGGAAGATATAAAGTGTTTCTTTAGCTACTTGAAAGTTCTTAAGAGGTCCTTATCTGCTAGCTAGTCCTATTTACCCCGTTTTCTAGGCTTATTTCTCATTTTCTGTACCCTGTATCTCCTAAGCCTCTCGTTTAGTTTCTCCAAAAAATAAATTTCCTTTGTCTATCTTGGTAGGGAATGGAGATAAACTTGTGTTTTCCCAGAAGGTAATTTGTATGCTAAATTGCTTTTTACTAATTCAACTTACAATTTATTTGTTTATGTCTTATTAATTAATGAGGGCATCAAAGTGATAGTATTTTTTTCTTTGTCATCTCAAAACCAGAAAGGAACATTTCAGTTAGAAATTGAAAATATAACTGGGTACCAATGAGTCTCACCTATAATCCTAGATACTCAGAAGGCTGAAGTTTGAGGATCAAGATCATAAGCCAGCCTCGGCAGACAAATTCAGAGAGACTAGCCACCAAAAGTGGACATGCGGCTCAAGTCATAGAACTCCGGCCTTGCACACAAAACCTGAGCCAGAGCTCAGAGCTTTGAGTTCAAGTCCTGATATTAGCACCCCTTCTCCCCCCAAAAGAATTCACTGATTTTAGGAGAAAGAAATGAGATTGTACTTTCTAAATTAGCTTGTAATTTTTAATTTTAAATAATTAATTTATTTTATTTTATTTTTTGCCAGTCCTGGAGCTTGGACTCAGGGCCTGAGCACTGTCCCTAGCTTCTTTTTGCTCAAAGCTAGCACTCTACATCTTGAGCCACAGCGCCACTTCTACATATGTGGTGTTGAGGAATCGAACCCAGGGCTTCATGTATGTGAAGCAAGCACTCTACTACTAGGCCATATTCCCAGCCCCTGTATGTAAAATTTTAAATTGAGCATTCTATAACAAAATATA